>NC_135220.1:2090215-2125215 GCF_052324685.1 Brachyhypopomus gauderio
AGTGCGTGGCCGTCATGTTCGCCTCCATCAGCAACTTCTCCGAGTTCTACGTGGAGCTGGAGGCCAACCATGAAGGTGTGGAGTGCCTGAGGCTCCTCAACGAGATCATCGCCGACTTTGATGAGGTAGGAACGTGTGCTGCAGTGCTCCGCTAGTGGGTGGCGTTGGAAGCTGATGAGATTTATTTTATTTCCACTTTGGTTAACACTGTCTCACCATCCTGTTGGCAGTCAATAAAAAAAGAGTTGCTTTGCGAAAAGAAAAAGCAAAATAAGGTTCCCTTCTCCACAGGGAAATCGTTGTACCCATCTGTCTTATTTGCTTATTCTTGTAGAGCAGGCTAAATGTGCAAGTCTGTGGGGGCGGGGCCTGTAGTCGAAGGCTTCAGATTGAGAGCGTGGGATTGAAGAGAGGGGTGGGCTTCTGAAGTGGCAGAAGCTCAAGCACTAACTTCAAGATTTCAACTACAGCTGCTTTAATGCCATTCCACCCTCATTATTCCTAATCCCTAATCCCTAATCCCTAATCCCCATCCTTGAATAATTTGGTTTGGTTTCTTGTTGTCCTCTCAGTTCCATCTCACTTGCCACTCTGGTCCTCAGATCATCAGTGAGGAACAGTTCAAACAGCTGGAGAAGATCAAAACCATAGGCAGCACTTACATGGCGGCGTCAGGGCTCAACGACTCCACGTTCGACCGGGACGGACGCTCGCACATCCTGGCCATGGCCGACTACGCCATGCGGCTCCGGGAGCAGATGAAGCACATCAACGAGCACTCCTTCAACAACTTCCAGATGAAGATCGGTCAGTGGCCCACTTGCGCACGCTACAGTGCCCAGCAAGTAGAAATGCTAGTTACCGTTAATCAGCCTTTGTCGTTCCGATCGCCTCCCCAGAATGGACTAGCCGTGTCTGGCTTTAACTTTATCAGACAGACATGTGAGGGCAGATGGTGAGTGTGCCCTTCTCCTGCAGGACTGAATATCGGCCCTGTGGTTGCTGGGGTCATCGGGGCTCGAAAGCCACAGTATGACATTTGGGGGAACACGGTGAACGTGGCCAGTCGCATGGACAGCACGGGGGTGCCAGACCGCATCCAGGTGAGCCCAGTCAGCACACGATCTATCGGTAGCATAAGCGGACTCGCTCGGTATACTGAATACTGTACAAAAATCAATTAGAGGTCATAACAGCCAAAAATAATTATCTGAACTCTGGACTATAGCATCCCCTTTTGGGGTATTAAACGTAGAGAGAAATTTCAAGCCATGCAGATCGTGAGCCGGACAATTGCATTTTGCGAAGGCTGCACTGCCATCTATTGCACTTTGAGTGAAACTGCAGCTTTGCAATAATGCCGCATGGGTGAAGGTCACAACCACTGAGCTCCTCATCAGCGCGAGCTGATAACAGTCCCTTGTTCTCACAGGTGACCTCTGACCTGTACCACGTGCTGATCAGCAAGGGCTATCAACTGGAGTGGCGCGGTCTAGTCAAGGTCAAAGGCAAAGGAGAGATGACCACGTACTTTCTCAACAGTGGCCCCACTAGCAGTTAACACTCACCCACAGCATTGACACCAAAGGCAGCGAGACACAGGCTCCAACCGGGACATGAAGGACACGTTTGGGGTTTCTTTGGGCCATTTGGGGACGCAACAGCTCCCTGACGGACATGCATAAACAGCCCAGCAGAGGTCAGGTAGGGAGTGTGTGCACACAGAGAGCGGGTTGTGTGTCTGAGCCGATCTCACGCTCTGGGAGACCAGAACCCTCACAGCCGTTGCATTTAGATCACACTGACTTTAGAGAAGCATAGTTTTTCATAATTTTTGTTTAATGATTGTTATACACCAAAATATGAACTCTTTTATTTATTGTCATTTTGACTGATTTTTAAAGAAAAACTCTATTGATGAAAATACACTTACTGTATATGCAAAGATGAAAAGTAAGAATGCAGAAGACCAAAGACCTGACATGTTTGATGTAGGAGCACTACATGTGCCTGTTTGCTATGGTAGAATAGATACTGTTCCACTTGTTCTTCTGTGGTTCCTGACAACAAAGGCCATGTTCTCTGATGGACAAATGCTTCCTTTTACCCCAACACACACAATGAAGGCTTCAGAGCCAGAGAGGGGGGCTGGGACCACTTTCAAATTACGTTTATTCATATTTATGGATTTTGAAGTGTTCTTGGGACTCTGTGAAGTGAAGAACCTCTAATGAAGGACAAACATTAGCTATGGACATGGGAAATGTATGTTATTGTATATGTTCTTAAGCTTGTAAGTAAGTTAAGTGTGTGTGTGTGTGTGTGTGTGTGTGTGTGTGATAGAGAGAGAGAGAATGAGAGAGAGAGAGAGAGAAAGAAAACATTGTCATCTTTAAAGGGCAACACTGCTCACTGTGAGTTATATATTATATTAATTTATGTGCAATTATTTTCTTGCCAAACTGACTGCTCCCAGGCATGTCTGACATTCATTATATATATATATATATATATATATATATATATATATATATATATATATATATATATATATATATATATATATATATATATATATATAATAAATTTATATATATATATATATATTTTTTTTTTTTTTTCATTCCTGCAGTGAGTAGATATCCTCCCTCGGCCCAAAACTCAGTGTTATTCCAGTTCTTGGTCTTTGCCACTACTCTGGTTCTGCTTCAACACTGAGCACCCTTACAAGTATTTGTAACCATGTGTATGTTTTATTACACGAAATGAGCTGAAGGTTTTTGGCATGAGACAACACAGTTTAGCAACTCTGAAGTCGTGAGGCATATTTTTATGTTTAAATTAAATGCATTTTATCAGTGGGAAATGGTCATGTTTGTAGTTTCTGCAAAGTGTCACCGTCAGGACAAAATGCTAATTAGTGCAATCCACCTGTGTCTGTATTTGAGTACTGTAGAAGATAGATGTTTCCTGGGTCAGTATTTGAGTACTTTAGAAGGTTGCCTTCCCTTTCCTGGGTCTGTGTTTGAGTACTCTAGAAGGTTGCCTTCCTTTTCCTGGGTCTGTGTTTGAGTACTTTAGAAGGTTGCCTTCCCTTTCTTAGGTCTGTGTTTGAGTACTAGAAGGTTGTCTTCCCTTTCCTGGGTCTGTGTTTGAGTACTCTAGAAGGTTGCCTTCCCTTTCCTGGGTCAGTATTTGAGTACTCTAGAAGGTTGCCTTCCCTTTCCTGGGTCAGTATTTGAGTACTCTAGAAGGTTGCCTTCCCTTTCCTGGGTCAGTATTTGAGTACTTTAGAAGGTTGTCTTCCCTTTCCCCGGGTCTGTGTTTGAGTACTCTAGAAGGTTGTCTTCCCTTCATCTTTTTGCACTTCTTCCCACTCAACGTTTTGCATTTTATTTGTTTCATCACACGATCCCTCAAGTTAAAACATGATGGTGCCACTTCAGACATTTTCCACTTGCAGAAAACAAATCAATAAACTCAGTGCTTTATTCCCAGCTGCTTATTTCAATTTGTTACTTTATCCATTGTGGTGTATTGTTCATTTATTTAAATATATCTGATGATTGCAGAGAGTAACTGCAGTGTATCGTGGTAAAACATTTAGATGTAAACAAAATCACAGTGAAGTGCAAAATGTTTCCGGAGAAACAGGACATTTCAGACAGAGGTCCTTCTGAGGATCTTTGAGGTGAAGAGAGATTCCATGAGATTCAGAATCCTCGCGTGCATGCCCATATAGGCGCTTCAGATGATAATCGCAATTTCCATTGTTTCTATGCACAAATAAGGACTAATTTTTTATGATCTACCACAGGAAACGATGCAGCATTATCTATATCCAAATAAAGACACCGATTCACGGGTGTTAAATGTTTTAAATAAAATGTAATAAAATGTTAAAAATAAAATTACAAGAATATTAAACTCAAAATAGACTATTAAAAACATAAATATTCTGTTTACAAACCTGCTTTTTTAACTCTCAATATTAACGACAGTTTTCTCAATTACAAAACGTAATTTCTTGGTTATGGATTCTGTTTTTTGATTCTCAAAACTTTAGGATCTATTTTGGCACCGTACCCTACTTTCTTATGCATGGCTGTCAGAGCAGCACCTGGCAACACAAACCGATCTCTCATTAATACAGGGTCCATTTGTATTCAAATATACTGGACAAATCTTTCATTGTGATGGTCTAAAAAATCTGCAAACCTCTTGGTTTTCTGGTCATTATGGCTCACTCGAGAAATATGACAACTGCAGCAATGCATGAAGAAGAATAGGTGATGATTCTTCTTGAAGATGTGGAAGAAGACGCTGTGTTGATATATGTAGAGCGGTAGCCTGCTACCATAGTGATTATTCAACTGATTGTCAATCGCACTCTTGACTACTATGTAGTCTAGAGGAGATTAGCAGAGAATCTTTAAATAGAAATGTGGTGTCTGCATCATCCCAGATGATTCTAAAAGGGATGAAGTAGATTAGCCACTGGATTCTTTGGATCAACACTGGAACCAAAAGGAATTTCTGTTGTCTTAGTAATTGTTTACAGGTAGGTGCATCCGTTCTGTAAACAAGTAAAACACAAAACTTCGTGCATGACTCCTCCAGGATGCCCGTAGTTATGGAAAAATGTATCACATTTCCAGACTTTTCTAGCTGTGAGTAAAGGAAAGTAGGTTTTGTAGGCCTTAGAACATGAATTCTTGTACTGCACTGAAAAGTGAAAGTCTGTAGGATTGTAACAGGATGATATTAAAACCAGAATTTTCGGCTGAAACACTCTAGAAAGTGTGCCACATGTTCTGAAGAATACCAAGTACTTCAAGCAACAAGTATGACTAGCAAATGTCACGTTTCTAAAAACAGAGGATCTTACACTTGCACTTTACTGGTAATATTTTCATATTACTGTTTGAGCACAAACACTAATTTCCTTAAAACGGTGACATAGTGTAATGAAACGAGTATATTCCAACTTCCAAAAAAGTACCACATCACTGCTAATCCAGAGGATTACATTATATTTGAGTAGAAAACACAATAACTTCTTCACTGAAGCTGAAAGAATATATAAAGGCAAACTCATGTGCAAACATGAGGAATGATCAACAAACCATCAAACACACAGACCAGACCATAATCTCAAAACCACAGCCAACATCCAAGAAGAAACAAATGTAGAACATGGGTGAAGAACACCTTGGAGAAGGTGAGTATGTACACAGTCCTAACGAGTCCTGATGAACCTGTGAATGAGCTGTAGGTGTTGGTGACGATCTGTAGGTGGAGCCAGTGTACAGGTGCAGGGACAGCAGGAAAACCTGAAGTGGCAAACCCGGAGCGGAGCCTTCAAACCTGGAGCGGAGCCTTCCATACGTGAACCTGTCAAAGAGAGGCCAAGCCTTGTCTGAACAACAGCAAGGAGAAGACACACTTCCCTACTCCTCGATAAAGGCAAATCACAAAGCCATTCTACACCTATCCGTGTTCTACACCTCTACATTCTACACCTCTACATTCTACACCTCTAAACATTCTACACCTCTAAAACATTCTACACCTATCCGTGTTCTACACCTCTACATTCTACACCTCTAAACATTCTACACCTCTAAAACATTCTACACCTATCCATGTTCTACACCTCTACATTCTACACCTCTAAACATTCTACACCTCTACATTCTACACCTCTACATTCTACACCTCTAAACATTCTACACCTCTAAAACATTCTACACCTATCCGTGTTCTACACCTCTACATTCTACACCTCTAAACATTCTACACCTCTAAAACATTCTACACCTATCCGTGTTCTACACCTCTACATTCTACACCTCTAAACATTCTACACCTATCCGTGTTCTACACCTCTACATTCTACACCTCTAAACATTCTACACCTCTACATTCTACACCTCAACATTCTACACCTCTACATTCTACACCTCTAAAACATTCTACACCTATCCGTGTTCTACACCTCTAAACATTCTACACCTCTAAAACATTCTACACCTATCCGTGTTCTACACCTCTACATTCTACACCTCTAAACATTCTACACCTATCCGTGTTCTACACCTCTACATTCTACACCTCTAAACATTCTACACCTCTACATTCTACACCTCTACATTCTACACCTCTAAACATTCTACACCTCTACATTCTACACCTCTAAAACATTCTACACCTATCTGTGTTCTACACCTCTACATTCTATACCTCTACATTCTACACCTCTAAACATTCTACACCTCTCTGTGTTCTACACCTCTAAACATTCTATACCTCTGTGTTCTAAATCAAATCAAATCAAATATATTTGTATAGCGCTTTTCACAACACATGTTGTCACAAAGTGCTTTACAGGATTTACAATGTTAACAATACTATGGGTCCAAATCCCTAATGAGCAAGCCAAAGGCGACAGTGGCGAGGAAAAACTCCCTATGGTGGTGGGGAATAGGAAGAAACCTCGGGAGGACCAAGACTCAAAAAGGAACCTATCCTCCATTGGGCGGCCTGTTAACACACAAATTACACAAAAACAAATTATACAGATGAATACACAAGTTACAAACAAATCACACAAACAGACTAAGTATAAGGTAACTAGAATGAAAGTTCTGGGTGTTGATATTGTCAACGTAAATGTCTTGTGATGAACGCCAGGCTTTCATTCCGTGTTGGAGCAGTGATGCTGGTATTGTAGGCTCCGACTGCAATGTTACTCTCCAGGTGAACCTCGGAGAAGAAAGATATGTGATGTGGTATATATGTAACAGATTAATCAAAGGCCAAACTAAACAGATGAGTCTTTAGTCTAGATTTAAACATTGAGACTGTGTCTGAGTCTCGAATAGAGGCAGGAAGATTATTCCACAAATGTGGAGCTTTAAAAGGCTCTTCCACCTGCTGTGATCTTTTTGATCCTAGGAACAGTTAATAACCCTGCGTCCTGCGAGCGAAGTGAACGTGCTGGGTTGTAATGGGTTGAATGATATTCATGTTGAATATTTAATTTAATTGTAATTAGATTTTTAAAACATATGGCCCTGTTATTCCTATACATGGTTAACAGACACAGTCTCAATGGTTTGGTAGGTAGGGAAGCAAGTTCTACTTAACGAATTGGAAACCGTTCTACACCTCTCTGTTCTACACCTCTCTCTGTTCTACACCTCTCTGTTCTACACCTCTCTGTGTTCTACACCTCTCTCTGTTCTACACCTCTCCGTGTTCTACACCTCTCTGTGTTCTACACCTCTCTCTGTTCTACACCTCTCTGTGTTCGACACCTCTCTGTGTTCTACACCTCTCTGTTCTACACCTCTCTGTGTTCTACACCTCTCTGTGTTCTACACCTCTCTGTTCTACACCTCTCTCTGTTCTACACCTCTCTCTGTTCTACACCTCTCCGTGTTCTACACCTCTCTGTGTTCTACACCTCTCTGTTCTACACCTCTCTGTTCTACACCTCTCTGTGTTCTACACCTCTCTGTTCTACACCTCTCTCTGTTCTACACCTCTCCGTGTTCTACACCTCTCTCTGTTCTACACCTCTCTGTGTTCTACACCTCTCTGTGTTCTACACCTCTCTGTGTTCTACACCTCTCCATGCATTCACACACCAGCGCTTAGTTTACTCACTAGTGCAAAGGCATTAATGCAGGGAACAGTAGGAGGCGCTCTCACACCAAACTCTGCACTCCTGTATTACGAGTCCACTACATTTCCCAAGAGTCTGTTACTATATGAGAAATAGAAACATTAAAAACAAACAAAAAGTTAAATAAACTGATTTGGGATTATTATTGTTGTTACTACTACTGCTACTAGTAGTATTATTAGCTAAAGTAGTAGTAGTAAAGCTAGTATTAGTAGTAGCTACTGTTATTCTTGTAAGGTTTCCAGTTTTGTGGATAAATAAATTGGAGCTTTGTCAGAACAGTACAGTCTGGTCTTCCAGATGGTGAGACGGTGCTTTCACAAAATAAATAGATGTATAAAATATTAAATGTTAATAATAAAAATATAAACAGTTCAATAAACCAGAATTCTGGTTTGGGATTATTATTATTATTACTATACTATATATTAGTAGTAGTTGGAGTACTACTATTAGTAGTAGTAAATACTAGAAATAGTAGTTGTAGTAGTGTTGTTATTCCTGTAAGTTTTCCCAATAAATAAATCATTTGGTTTAGTTTCTAAGAAGAGTACAGTCTGGTCTTGGCTGAGTGAGATATAAACAGAGACGTTATCATGGTGTGGTTCGTGGGTGGTTTAGTGCGGTGAGTCCAGTGGCTTCTCGTGGCATCACACTCAGCCTCCCGGGGGGTGGGGGGTGGCTGCTCAATAATGCATGAGCGTCATTAGAAACCGGAGAGGCCCCTTAGTTCACCGTTATTTCCTGAGAAATGCGAGTCAGGGCAAAGCGATGACAGTTCTACACTTCATGTACCTCACCTTTCACCCAGCAGTATTTACAAATCGACAGAGATATGCATAAATGTGGGTAGTATTTTAACCATATGTGCATTGCGAGCTCCTGGGACATGTTTGTCTCATTCGAGGACAAGGGCTTAGGGCAGCTGAGAAGTGTTAAACGGCCCGGCCTGTGTGCCCTGTGGGAGGCTGCTAGCACCACGCTGAGGCCTGGCTGGTGTCACTTCGACTTGACCCAGAAGTCCTAGCCTCATCTTTTATTTAGCCTGAATATGCGGCGGGCAAGGCAGACGTGCTCGTGATACATCGAGGCTTAATATACGGCTCCAATACCATGATACGACCTGCAGAGAGGAGGACGTTGAGTCTCGCCCTCGTCCCGAATCATGGCCGTGTAAAAAGGCCTGTGAGCAAGGGCTCAAATGTTTTGGGTTACTTTAGCAATGTAACCAGAGGAAAACATTTGCGGTCATTTCATAAGCTTTCACCACTAGGTGTGTGTGCACAGCGCTAAGCAAATCATAGGTTTACTGTAGACCTAGTTCTTTAGAAACATCTTTACATGCAGTCTTCATTGTGCTTGTGTTTGGATCAGCACCTGCACAGCTCTGAATTACAACATTAACGATTAACGGCTAACCCAGGCCTCAGAGTTCTTTAAATTCTTTGAGTTTCGTGAAATGTCACGGGCGAGTCCAGACACGCTCAGGTCATCACGTCAGATGGTCAGCAGCACCAGAGATACGGTCTCTGGTCGGCACACATGACGAGAAGCAAGCGGGCCAGAACGTGAGGAAAGTCACGTGGCCTTCACGTGAGACTCGGGAAAGACTGCGTGAGAGCGGCGTTCAGATTACATGTACAAGGAGCAGCTGCCTTTGAAAATGAATTCAGCCTTGGGAAAGAAATGGACCAGAATCGAGAGGAGTCCTCCAATTGATAACTAAGACCAGTAACACTACCCGTGGAGCACGTGATAAGTGCGTCTGCTTAGTATTTTTCAAAAGCTACAGTAAAAATACACAGTGCACAAGTGAGGCCTGTATTATACCTTCTTTCCCGGTGAACGCTTCAGTTAAAGCAAATGTGAATGAGGGTTCAGGCAGACTTATGAGAACCCACATTCTTAGAAGAGAGTTGTGAGAATAGAGATCACAGCCATCTGGACGTATATTTACACTTCAGAGAGGACGCGGAGCAGCGGACCTGGCCGATGACTGATGACCCCAGTGGCACGCCAGACTCCCTGTACTGTCTCCACTCTTTCACGAGCTTTAATTAGGCAGATATCAAACAAAGGACTTGATGCACTTAGCATTGCGCAGCCACCATGTCTTTGAAATCATAACGTTATATTACATCTATCTATCTATCTGTCTGCCTGCCTGCCTGCCTGCCTGCCTGCCTGCCTGCCTGTCTGTCTGTCTTATATTAATGTTTTGCACTGGAGGGATATTACTGTAACAAACAGTATGGCTGAAGCATGTTTGAGTGCATGTTGAGCTGCTGTTCGAACACATCCACATGGGCCAGGAGTCCAACACTGATGCCACAGCTGTCCTGTTTTGTCCTGGAAGCTGTGCCATTAACCTGTTGTCTAACTCTGTGTACGTTCATGTAAAGGCACCACATCCTCACAGAACTGTAGAGAGTAAAGGACACCCCTTTCACCACTTCCTCTGTTAAAGTGGCTCTCTGATGCTGTGATCTTACATTTCTCTCACATATATTTATTTGATGTGTATTAGAGGAGACCCCATTCTCAACTGAAGTAGCTCTCTGTTGCTGTAATGCTGTAATGTAACTTATCTTTTAGATTCCTTTTTGATGTGTGTTGTGCGTTTAATTAACAGAGACTAATTAACTGCTTTAGTTTTTACGATGGGGTCTTAACTGCTTAATTATGGCTAAACCAGCCAGCCTGTTTCTGTAGTGCCATATTTAATCTTTTTATTATAGCTAACAAACACCTGTTATTAGTCATTTGAGCATTGTGATTTGTTCATCTTTTACATGACACTGAGATCTGTTCAATTTTTTAGGGTGATTTGACAATCTTTTGCCAAGCAGTTGATATTGGAGCATGCCTTAAGAATTCATCCAGAAAGCCCACTGAACTCCACTGAGTTGTTCAGTGAATCAACTTTTAGCGAAGCAGGACAATCCATTTTAGACCATGATCACCATAAAGGTCATTTTGGAATACTAATAGTGATAGTTTTAGCTCATGTCCATGATTACCTACTCTGAGCAACAAAACAACAATATGCATCAGTAAGTCTGGCTCAGTCTGTCCACACACACACACACACACATACACACACTCACACACACACACATACACACACTCACTCATTCTCTCATACATGTGCCAGGCCCACTCAGCTCAGTATCTGATGGCACAACACACTTTCAATTATTCATCATCATAGGCTGCAAAGAGGGGAAGATTCCTTTACCCGTGTATTATTCACAATGGAGTACTATGAACTGAACAACATTACACACACGCACATGTGCACGTGCGCACACACACACACACACACACATGCATACACACACACACTGAAATGAGACCATCAGTTTTTTCCTAATACAGGAGACTAAATTAACTTCAGTTCTGAAGTTTAATCATAAACAGAAATATAGAAAATTCCAGAAAATTATAAAGAGAACAATTTTAGAAAACTATAAAACATGCCTTATTGTCAGAGTTTACCATATCAATGTCATTAAAGATCACAGATCTGAGTTAGTTTTCTACTCTACTAACAAGTACCTTCTACCTACAATCTACTAGATCTTAACTAACCATTTGAGGGTGGCGTCTGAAAACTTGAGTGTCTCGGAGTCACTCTGTACAGTCTTCAGCACATCGCTATGTTTCTGAACATGTACATATACAAACCAAAAATAAATACTAGAACAAATGCCAAAGAGTGTCTTACGAGGTATAGAATAGCACGGTTTATGGAGACTCGGTAGGCGAGATAAGGTATTGACTGGGAACCCCCACAAAGCCAACTGCATAATTGTGTTTATGCTCCAGCTGTGTGCAGTGTTGGGTGTAACGTTGTCCTTTGGCACCGACTGGCACAACTGATTGACGCTGTTCAGCTGTGCTAATTCATAAACAGCAACGTAATACAGCTTAGAGACATAATGGGCATCTCACAGATCCTGAGCAGAGAACCATGCTCAAGTAGTGTCAAATTCGCTTACCAATAAAAGATCAGAGAGGACAAGAGAATGAAAAAGACAGTGGGAGGGATATGTTGAGAGTTTCCACTCGTGAGTTTTATAATCTTTGTGCAACAAAATAGCTTGTGCCCCCATCATGAGTAGCCCCGGTGGGATCCGTTCAGTTCTGTTCTGGACTGTTTGCATTTGTAATGAGTTTGTTTTGCCGGTGTACGTTCAAGTTAACCTCTGACCCCTCGGAGGACGTTTGTGTTTGATGCTACATGTATTTGGAGTTTTAAACTGCTGTCCACTTAATGGAAGCTAATTCAGTTGTTGCCTCCAGTGTCTCCCAAACCAGTGACTCACAACTCAAAATGCAGGCAAACCAAAAAAAAAACTAGCTTTGAGTTACACACCTCAATTTTGAGTTGTACTCATAGAGTTAGAGTTATAATGGTCTGTTTTAATGAGCTGACCTCTCTCTCACTCTCTCCCTCTGTCCTTCCCTCCAATACGTCTCTGTCAGGTGAAGTCCATCCTGAGTATCTCCGTCTTCTTCTCCGGCCTGTTGGGGTGTGTGGAATGCAGCATGGGGAGGTTCAGCTCCGTGTCTCTGTGCTGCGTGGACGTCCGTAGCTGCACCGAGTTCCGTTTCAGCGGGTTGCCTGGGATACTAATGACCCCGCCTCCCGCTGTCACCGCATTCCTCTTTTCTTTTGCGTGTCTCAGACTTTTGATAAGCAGAGCCTGCTGCCTCTGAGACGAAAACACTGGTGGTTTAGAACCGTTCACCAAGAAGGGGGAGGAGCCAGTGTCTGCCCCACTGTGATGTTTAAGCCCCGCCCAAGTCACTTTTCGTGGAGAGATGTCTCTGAGAGTTCCGTGGCGTAGGCGTGGTAACGGAGAGGTTTGTGCTGTGGTTTCCATGGTGCCTAGGTGGCGGCTTGGGTGTGTCTTTTCTTCAATAGCCAATAGGAGATCCTTAAATCGGTGCCCAGCTCTGCTCTCAAGGTGCATTCTGGGTGACACCCCTTTTTCTGAATAGAACATCTGCAGCTTCTCCAGTTTGTGGTCAGGGCATTGTGTGGGTTCATCTCCTGTGTAGTCCTCAAAGTGTGGGGGAATCAGGTTATAGGCTTTGGCTGAAGATCTGGTAGGTTGGGACTCTTTTTTGTTTTCCAAGGGTACTGGAGCATCACAGGGGGTGGAGTCACAGAGCTTTGAGCCACTCCCTTCCCTGCAGGAGCAATTAGGGGGTGGGGCATGTGCTAGCTCCCTCTCCCCGAACACAGAGACTGAAATCCAAACAAACACATAGACAAATAGATAAATCTGAAAGAACGAAAACTGTTAGGAAGAATGGTCAAACAAATATTAATGTATTAGTATTAGTAATGAAGTATTCTCATACATATTACATGTATATACTATTACATATTAGCAATGCAACCTTCAGGAAACAGTGCTTCTTTTGTCTCCATGGTGATTGCGATGTCATCATCTGGGAAGGTATGTGCAGGCAGAGTGGATGGTGACCCTGCTCTCTGCTCTGAACTCGGCTGCTTCTGTCTCATGGTATCCTCTGGCCGTCTCTTGCCAGTCAGAGAATCCCTGTCCTGTGATTGGCTTCTCTGGGTCTTACTGGACTGTCTCTGGCTCCTGTCATTGGTAGTTTCACTCTGAGGGGACTTACAAAGGGAAGATTTATGTACACAAGTGACTGCATAAGGTGTGGGGAGATACAGAGTGCTGTATTGCCAATATGTGTGCAGTTTAACCATTTGCCAAAACTATATGTGACATAACTGCCTTTGTCTTTCAGTAAGTCAAATGAGTAATACACAAAAATTTGTTTATTAGAAAATCCAGTTTTATTATTCGGTAATGGTTCATTAACATATGTGCCAAAAACTATTTTTTATTAAAGTTGAGTTGGACCAAGTTTGCAGGAAGTGATTCATAACAAAAAGGTCATGTCAACAGGAAGTCACCTGCAGGTAATGAAACACCAGTGAATAGGTTACCTGTGCTGACGTGCATTTTACTCATTCCATACCAACTGGTTTCCATCAGAGGAAGCTACATCTCTGTGGATTTGTGCGTGTGTATTTTACTGATGTGTGTGTGCGCGCGCATGTGTGTGTGTGTGTTTGTGTGTGTGTGTGTGTGTTACCTTCATGGCCTTGGCTCCTTTTGGTCGTCGGGTCATTTGTTTCAGTAGTAGTTGGTAGGTAGCTAGGATAGCTGATGGCTTGTTGTTTATGACCGTGTGAATGATGTCTGAGAGGTTGTAACCCAGAGACTCAGTCATGTGGTCTAAAACGCATGAGTTGAGCTCTTCAGGGCGCAGTCTATGGAAACAAACGCATCTCACACAAGGACAATATCATTTAGGTACACTTAAGGGCTATGTCATTTAGATATACTATACCAGCACAACACAAGCACAAAGTATTGATCATTTCAGAACCTGAATATTTTTACCAGGTTTATTTTTAGTAGCTTTTGTTTTAGAATGTCTAGAGGAGCACTAGAGGACTAGATGAGAACTAAAGGATTAGAGGAGGACTACTGGAGGACTAGAAGACTAGAGGAGGACTGAAGGACTAGAGGAGGACTAGAGGAGGAATAGAAGACTAGAACACAACTGGAGGACTAAAGGACTAAAGGAAAAGTAAAGGACTAGAGGAGGACTAAAGGACTAGAGGTGAAAATATATTGCAAATGAAAAAATACCAAGTAGAGAGAGAGAGAGAGAGAGAGAGAGAGAGAAGGAGAGAGAGACAGATAGACAGATCGATAGACAGTTTGAACTGGACTATGGTGGGTGGATGTGGTGTGGGTGGGTGTGGTGTGGCTGTAGCTCCGAGGGTCTCCACCTGTTCTTATAAGCCCCTGTGTGGAGGGCTCTCCTCACAGATCCCTCACTCAGCCAGCTGTCTTCCAGGGCTGCTTTCACACTTGGCCTCTTTGCTGGGTCTGGCTCCAACAGAGACAGAACAAACTGCACGGCCCCTACACACACACACACACACACACACACACACACACACACACACACACACACACACACACACACACACACACAAGCAGAGGAAAAGAGAAATTGACATGCATGTTTATAGGCTTATAATTTAGATATGTAATTTCTCTCTCTCTCTCTCTCTCTTCCCCTCTACCTCTCCCTCTCTCTCTCTGTCAGAGGTCACAGGCCTCTTCACTCTCTTGGCCCAGAGCAGATCAGATTAAAGTGGAACACTCCAACTCCAACCAGCCCAGAGGTGACCAAGGATCACCATGTCAGTCTGGTAGTGTGTGTGTGTGTGTGTGTGTGTGTGTGTGTGTGTGTGTGTGTGTGTGTGTGTGAGGTGCTGGTACCAGCCGGTGTTGAAAGACAGTGACGATCTCATTTACTCATTCAGTTAGGAAGCGGCACACAGTGTCTGGGTGCACACACACACACACACACACACACACACACACACACACACACACACTGCAGTAAAATCTGTTTACAATCTGTTTAGTACTGTAGAAAACAAGCAATTATCATCTAAAGAAATGTAGTGTCTAAATGAAGGAATGTACTCAGCTTGAGGACTGGATAAGACATCCATCATACCATGTTATGTGTGTGTGTGTGTGTGTGTGTGTGTGTGTGTGTGTGTGTGTGTGTGTGTGTGTGTGTGTGTGTGTGTGTGTGTGTGTGTGTTTGTGTAAGAACAGTGTGTGTGTGTGTGTGTGTGTGTGTGTGTGTGTGTGTGTGTAAGAAGAACAGTGTGGTTTGTAAGAGAGAGAGAGAGAGAGAGAGAGAGAGTGTGTGTGTGTGTGTGTGTAAGAACAGTGTGGTGTGTAAGGGTGTGTGTGTATGTGTGTAAGAACAGTGTGGTGTGTAAGGGTGTGTGTGTATGTGTGTAAGAACAGTGTGGTGTGTAAGAGTGTGTGTGTGTGTGTGTGTGTGTGTGTGTGTGTGTGTGTGTGTGTGTGTGTGTGTGTGTAAGAACACTGTGGTGTGTAAGGGTGTGTGTGTGTGTGTGTGTGTGTGTAAGAACAGTGTGGTGTGTAAGAGTGTGTGTGTGTGTGTGTGTGTATGAACAGTTTGGTGTGTAAGGGTATGTGTGTGTGTGTATGTGTGTGTGTGTGTAGGTGTGTTTGTGTGTGTGTAAGAACAGTGTGGTGTGTAAGGGTGTGTGTGTGTGTGTAAGAACAGTGTGGTGTGTAAGAGTGTTGTGTGTGTGTGTGTGTGTGTGTGTGTGTGTGTGTGTGTGTGTGTGTGTGTGTGTGTGTAAGGGTGTGTGTGATTGTGATTGGTAAATCTCCATTGTTGCCTTGTTAATTTTTAACATGTTGTATCGGGTGGTCTGCTAATCAGAGTGACGGGTTTGTAACGCATGGCCGCTGCTCACACGTCTTATCCATCACCATCTCCCTCTCTTCCTCACACACTCACACGTCTTATCCATCACCATCTCCCTCTCTTCCTCACACACTCACACGTCTTATCCATCACCATCTCCCTCTCTTCCTCACACACGCCCAGCACTTCCATTCAAGTCTCGCTGGACTGCACAGTTGTTGAAATGTTATTGTTTAAATACCTAAGAGTTCATATGTGATATATTATATATTAGCTGTAGCTAATCACGTTTATTGAACATTAGACTATCGATGGTGACAGAGAACAGCTTGTAATATTCTGATTTATCAGGGTGTGTGTGTGTGTGTGTGTGTGTAAGAACAGTGTGCTGTGCTGTGTATGTATGTGTGTGTGTGTGTGTGTGTGTGTGTGTGTGTGTGTGTGTGTGTGTTTGTTACCTTTACTGATGTCAGATGGGATAGCACTGATCTCTCCACTGACCATTTTTTGATGAAGTTGCTTTATGTTGAAGGGCTCCACTGTGAAGGGTAGTGTACCAGTCAGCATGGCAAAAACACTCACACCCCTACAACACACACACACACACACACACACACACACACACAGTGAAATGTACTTACAAACAATAAAATAATTTACACGCAAGCCATTAGCTTCACTATGTTATGGCTGAGAAATCTCTCAGATACTGTAGCTGGACGTCAGACGTCTGTAGCTGTTTGATCTCTCTCCTCATAATCAGAATCACCAGAGAACTCGTTCATTTCAGTCGTGAAAGATGAAACAGTTTACCACTTGGTCAGAGAAGTAAGACAGACACACATGTTGAAGACGCAAATGTGAAACATTTGAGCAATTAAGAGTCTAGATCTTTATATACTTTCTGGCACAGCCTGTAAATGTGTTCCTTGAGTATTTGCATTGTATATTTAAATTATCTCCAATGTTATATATTTTACATTATTTATCTTGAAAAATACATGCACAGTGACATAAACACACACACACACACACAGCCAGAGGCAGCGTGTACTCACACAGACCATACGTCCACTTTGGGGCCGTACTTCTTGTGGGCCAGTAGTTCCGGGGCAGCGTATGCTGGACTCCCACACTGTGTGCTCAGGAGCTCCGCGGAGAGAGAGTCCGCCCTCAGAGTGTTACTCAGGCCAAAGTCTGTCCCACACACACACACACACACACGGAGTCCGCACTCAGAGTGTTACTCAGGCCAAAGTCTGTCCCACACACACACACACACACACAGAGTCCACACTCAAGAGTGTTACTCAGGCCAAAATTTGTCACACACACACACACACACACACACACACACACACACACACACACACACACACACACACACACACACACAGAGAGTCCGCGCTTAGAGTATTACTCAGACCAACATCTGTCCCACACACACACAAACACAGAGTCCTCGCCCTCAGAGTGTTACTCAGGCCAAAATCTGTCCCACACACACACACAAACACAGAGTCCTCACCCTCAGAGTGTTACTCAGGCCAAAATCTGTCCACACACACACACACACACACACACACACGCGCACACACACACACACACACACACACGCGCGCGCACGCACACACACACACACACACACACACACACACACACACACAAACACAGGGTCCTCGCCCTCAGAGTGTTACTCAGGCCAAAATCCGTCCCACACACACACACGCGCGCGCACACGCGCACACACACACACACTCCTCCTTTGTGAAGTTTTAATTCTTTTTCCTCTGCTTGACACAGTCAGTTGGTCTGAACTGGTGAAAGGGAACACCCACAATCACAGACATGCACTGGACCCCTGTCCCTCAGTGGACACCCCTGTCCCTCAGTGGACACCCCTGTCCCTCAGTGGACACCCCTGTCCCTCAGTGGACACCCCTGTTCACAAATTTTGCTCTAAAGAAGAGAACAGCAATAAACAAATAGAAAAACAGTAACTCACCAACAATTTTAATATTGTTGTGTTCGTCCAGGAGGAAGTTCTCGATCTTCAAGTCCCTGTATGTTGATAGAGAGTATACACAATTAAAGGGACTCTTTCTCTGATGCCATCTGTGTTCTTTGAAGCAAAGATTCACAAAGCACATTTAAAGCAATGCTGTCTGTAAACACATACCAAGCTTTATGCATTCACCTTATACATACAAACACACACACACACACACACACACACACACACACACACACACACACACTGGCCATGTAAAGTACATTAGGTGCACCTGTCCAACTGTACATTAATGCAAATGTTCAATCAGCCAATCAGCCAATGTTGAACGTGACATGGTTGTTGGTGCCAGAGTGGCTGGTCTGAGTATTTCAGAAACTGCTGATCTACTGGGATTTTCATGCACAACCATCTCTAGTGTTTACAGAGAATGGTCAGAAAAAGAGAAAATATCCAGTGAGTGGCAGTTCTGTGGGCGCAAATGTCTTGTTGATGCGAGAGGTCAGAGAAGAATGGCCTGACTGGTTCGAGCTGATAGAACGGCAACAGCAACTCAAATAACCAGTCGCACAACACGTCGAACCTTGAGGTTATAGCAGCAGAAGACCACACCGTGTGACACTCCTGTCAGATAAGAACAGGAAACTGAGGCTACAATTCGCACAGGCTCACCAAAATTGGGCAAAATTGGGTTCCATGTGGTGGGACGGGAGATTCACATCATGGATGTGCAGCTGACAAATCTGCAGCAACTGTGTGATGTTATCGTGTCAATATGGACCAGACTCTCTGAGGAATGTTTCCAGTACCTTGTTCAATCTATGCCACGAAGGATTAAGGCACAAGGGGCAAAAGGGGGTCCAACCCGGTACTAGCAATGTGTACCTAATAAAGTGGCCGGTAAGTGTGTGTGTGTGTGTGTGTGTGTGTGTGTGTGTTTGCATGTGTACATGTGCACATGCATATCCATGAACAATCTGATCTTATAGAACTGGAGAATCTGTCAGTCTCATTAAAGTGTGTGTGTGTGTGTGTGTGTGTGTGTGTGTGTGTGTGTGTGTGTGTGTGTGTGTGTGTGTGTCATATGTAATGTCTGATTTTTCCATTACAGAGTTTCCTGGTGGAACTCCATTAGTGAGGAAGTCCTGTGAATGATATGTTAACCATAGCTGTACTGACTCATCAAGAATCTAAGATTATTCCCACTCTGATGCCCTGTGGATCTGTCTACAAAAGCCAAGAGATACACACACACACACACACACACACACACACACACACACACACCTGTGCACTATGCCGTGTGTGTGAAGGTGGTCTACAGCGGACAGGATGTGACGCGTGTATCTGCGGACATCCCTCTCGTCGAGACGCTTGCGCTCACAGATGCGCTCCATGAGGTCTCCACCCGAGCACAGCTCCAGGGCCATGTAGTAGCAGTTCTCCGTCTCCATGGTCTCCAGCAGCTGCACCACGTGGGGGTGCAGGATCAGCTGGTGGATACGCGGCTCACGCTTCATGTTCTTCAGAATGTACGAGTCCTGCCGAGCCTTCTTCTTGTCAATCACTTTAATCGCCACCTGACGAGAGAGAGAGAGAGAGAGACAAGGGGGGTATGAGGAGAGACGGAGAGAAAGACAGAGGTGGGGTTCAAATTAAGTGCTTTGATTGGCCTGGGCAAATGTGAGTCCTTCTTGATGGTCACTTTGCAAACTGACATGCAGAGAGAGTGAGAAAGTGTGAGAAAGGAAGAATGAGAGACAGATAGAGAGACAGAGAGAGAGACAGAGACAGATAGAGAGACAGAGAGACACAGAGAGAAACAGACAGAGAGAGATGCAGCATTAAAAGGAAGACTGTGATTGGTCGAGGCTGGTGCAGGTGCTAGGTTAGCGCTAGGCTGTTAGCTGGCGCTAGGCTGTGTGCTCTGAAGGCATCATACACCCTACAGGTAGTGACAACATGGTCCAGAAGATTTGGCCTTTCCAGCCACTATGGGGTCAGCCTAAAGATTAACAACTTATAACTAAACTGCATTTGTAAATAACTGAACTGGTTTGAGCGCACCATGTTGCTATGGTTACATAGTGGTTGTTTGGGCAGTGGTGTGGTGAGTTCTTTGATTTAATTTTACTTTAGATTATAAATTCTATTAATTTTTTGTTTTATACACTTTTCACTATAATCTTTAAATTAATCATATAGAACTTTTTCTTTTATATTTTGACCTGAAATTGTACTATCCTTTAATGTATTCTCTGTGAACAGTTTTGTAGACTTTGTTTAATAAAGTGCTATACAAATAACATTTTTATTATTATTAATATTATTGTTGTTGTAGTTGCTATAAGAGTGCAATGTTAAGGCAGGGTAATGATGTTGCTATAGCAGCACACAGAAGGCCCACATGGCACCAGGATATGAATTATGACAGTCTCTTCAGTCTCTTCACTATCACCATAGCAACTTGGACAGGCAAACATTGTGTCCAGAAAGGATTCGATGACCCATGCTAGAGCTAAATACACACACACACACACACACACACACACACACACATATATACCTAGGCATATATTGACCGGATTCTGTGACCCGTGAAACAGATGATCACCAAGGGGAGGTAGAGGGGCACATACATGATATAGCATCCACATTCATCCTAAATGTTTAATACACACACACACACACACACACACACACACACACACACACACTGATGTGCGTGTGCAGCACATAAATTTACTATAAAGTAGAACACCCTCAAACACTGCTTTTACAAAACTATTTCAAAGCAATCCCACATCTAAGGAGATAAAACAAGTGATAAGTGATATGATACATTACCTCAAGAGTTGACTTGATTACATTAAAAAACAAAGTAAAATTACTGAGTTATGACTATTAATTATGTTCTCCACCAGGCTAACTTCCACCAGGCTAATCTCCATCAGGTTAACCTCCACCAGGCTAACTCCCATCCCACTCATTCTACACAGTCTTCCAATGCCTAAAATCCCCACAGATGTGACAAACCCCACATGCCCAAATGGCAGCAGCCTAGTGCACAACACATCAAAACGGAAATCCCCACTGTCAACTCTAACACACAATATCAACTCTAACACACTATATCAAATCTAACACACAATATCAACTCTAACACACAATATCAAATCTAACACACAATATCAACTCTGACACTATATCAAATCTAACACACTATAACTCTAACTTAGTCTTGTTATGGACTCAGCTGTGCTCATGTTGCCGTGTGTGTGTGTGTGTGGTGATGGGGTTATTAATGGTTTATGTATCAGCTGTGAAGGTAGACGGAGTCCGCTTCACACACCGTAAACTGAGAGTGCAGAGACGGCATGAAAAATGGATGACAGTGATGACTGACATCTGAATGTGTGACCCTAGTACTTTGATTGACAGGATTAGGATAGCGTGTGTGTGTGTGTGTGTGTGTGTGTGTGTGTGTGTGTGTGCGTGTGTGCGTTCGTGTGTGTGTGTGTGTGCGTGTGTGCGTGTAGGTTGGTCTCACCTTCTCTCCTGTGCCAATGTGCATACCCTCCATCACCTTGGCAAAAGAGCCCTTGTTGATCATCTTGCCCACCAGGTAGCTCCCCACCCGTTTGGTGTGGGCGAAGCCTCTCAATCTGTCTCTGGGCACCTTCCACGACCCCACGGGCACCACACGCTCCACCTGCTCCAGCTCCTCGGGGTCAGACATCACCCTGTCCAGAGAGGGCTTGAGCGCACCGGGCATGGTGCCACCCGTGCCCGCCTGCTCCTGGGTACCGGAGGGGGCCGGAGGTAAACGTCGGGAGGGAGGTGGGGGGAGTGAGGAGCGACGTGCATGTGGGAGGTGCAGGCGGAGTCTGTCAACTGTCTTCTCGTGTGAATCATAAATCCAGTCCTGTCTCCATCACCGTGTCTTTGGCGTAGAGAACGCGTCCTGGCTGGAGACGGTGTCTTTACCATAGAGATGAATCCTTTCTTCTGTGTGATAGGGACGAGATCTCTGCTTCATTCCTACCGTGTGTCGTCCATGGATCAGTGTTTCTCTCTTTATCTTCGGCTCTTGGCTCTCCTCTCTTCCAGGAGAAGGTTCCTCTGTCAGTCTGGGTGGTTCATGCACCCCTGGAGTGTGTGCATGCGTGTGTATCTGTGTCTGTGTGTGGTAGATAATTAACCGTATCTGGTCTCAGGTTAGTGCAGTCAGCTTAGAGTACAGTGAGGACATACTACACCATAATAACCCCTACTAGCACACGCACACACACACACACACACACACACACACACACACACACACACACACACACACACACACACACACACACACAGATTGTCAAAGACGGCTGGCTCAATCGTTTGCATCCTGCAGAAAGTGTTCTTCACCTCTCTGTCAACTTTCACCTTCCAAAGCTTGGCTTTTTTCTCATGACCTTGCTCTCTCTCTCTCTCTCTCTCTCTCTCTCTCTCTCTCTCTCTCTCTCTCTCTCTCTCTCTCTCACACACACACACACACACACACACACACACACACACACACACACTATTTCAGTTGAGGTTACACTGACTTTGAGTTCTCCAGATTTCATGTACTAACCCTTTAGGATTATTTAAGTATTTGTGTGTAAGTATAAGTTCACTCACTACTTTTTGCCTGAATGTTGAGCAACTACATCTCAACTACATCTCAACTACATCTCAACTACATCTCAACTACATCTCAATTACATCTCAACTACATCTCAACTACATCTCAACTACATCTCAACTACATCTCAATTACATCTCAACTACATCTCAACTACATCTCAACTACATCTCAACTACATCTCTTTATGCTCCAATTCAGTGATAAAAAATCACATCTGATGAGAAAAAGCACATTTTCCTCTTTCCAGCTCAACAATTTATGATGAAAAATGTACTAAATGTAAAATGCTTACTACTTGGTAACATAAGGACACAAAGCATTTATTGAATCTTTGCTACATATTTGTCTTTTTATTATCTTATTATTTAAAATACAAAGAAAAAATACTGCTTGTGAGTGTTTTAAAATGATCAATATAAGTATAGAAACGGTTCCATGAAAAGCAGTGGTGTGAATGGTGACACAAGGGTGGCTTGCACTGCACACTTTTGAGTGACATGAGGTGCGTGAGCTGTTTTAGTGCATTCTCTGATCAGTGGGAGGAGCCAGGGTGGGGTGCTATTCCTCTCTCCACCTGCCATCCACCTTTTCATCCACCTGCTGCTGGGAGGGAATGCTAAACAGGACACACACACACACTCAGATGCACATAAACAGACATAATTTTCTTGAATGATATATATAGGGCAGGAGTGTAGAAGCTAAATTATATGAAGGTGATCTTGTGATCTTTGTGATTATGAGAGAGTGCATGTAGGCATGTTCGTGTACGTACGTGTGTGTGTTTTAGAATGTTGGTGACCTCTAGTGGATGCATTTGCAAAGGGGAGAGAACTGGGGGAAGAAGTGTGTGAGTCTGGCACATTGAGAGTAAGTGTGTGTGTGTGTGTGTGTGTGTGTGTGTGTGTGTGTGTATGAGAGTGCAAAGAAGAATAGAGCTGTATACCCTCTCAATGCCCCAACTTCATCAAACTTTTATATCCATAGTTCAAAGCAGGGAATGAGGGAAAGGCAGAATGCACACACACACACACACACACACACACACACACAACACACACACACACACACACACACACACACACACACACACACACACACACACACACACACACACACACACACACACACACAGCACAGAAAAGCCTTGCGTTCATCCTCAAAAATGTGTTCCAGCCCGGAGGCTTTGGCATAACACCATGCGGTCAAATTAATAGTCCCAAACCCCCCGGTCCTCTTCCTGCTCTGTAACACACGAATCCCCAGCAATCCATTAAGGCATATTTTAACACCAAATAACTTCATAAACCCAGGTGGACCCCCTCCACACACACACACACACACACACACACACACTCACACACACACACTTCCTCGCTGCCTATATTAGTCTGACTCACACACTCCTTCACCAATCCTTTCTCTTTCCTTTGCAAATCCACCCACTAGAGGTCACCAACATACTAAACACAAACACACACACATGCAAAACATACACAAACACAAAAACATAAACAAATACGTACACACATGCAGACACATGTAACCACACTAACACATAAACTCACACACACACACACACACACACACACACACACTTGCAGACACTAATCCATGCATGCACACACACACATAAACACAATAAATTATACACATGATAATTTATCACATAGTAAGATGCATACTTAGATGCATGTGGGGTATGATCACGTCAATCATCTGAAGAGATCACATAAGTCAGTGCTGCTCCGTCCACATGTTTTGTTATGTGATAATGTGTTAACTGAATAGTGATGTCTACAAATCATATGCCAAATGCCAATGTTTCTGCATATACTAACAACACCAGCACACTGCAGCCAATATCTTTCAGTACTGCAGTAAATTCACATACAAGATAATAGTATCCATGTAGACAAATCAGTAGAGACATTTGGTGAAGCACATTCTGCTCAGAGCTACAGTCACCCCTCTAAATGGCTCCGTGTCTCTATAACTGCTCTTAAAGGTTGTACACCAAAGCAGCCCTCATCTCACCACTCCTGCTAATAGTTTCCATCACTGTCTGATATTCTCTCATTCTTTCTCTTTTTCTGTTCTTCCTTTCTCTTCAGCAGGGAGGGTTTGTTAAGGCATATTTCTTTTGTGCTGACAGAAAGCATTTCACTCCCATCTAGTGCATAAAAAAAACAGATTAGTTCTTTTTTTTTTATTACAGATGTGATAGAATAACGTTTTGTCTGTTACTGGCAACCTCTATGTATAATTTACTGTATGGAGCATTTAAGAGTTCGTGGGCTTGGTGAGTGTGTGTAGTAAATCAGGATCTTTTTTGCATATTTTCCTCTGTCTCTTGGGTTCACCTCAGTCAATTGGATTAAAAAGTCAAGGTGCACACTGACCTCTAGTGGTCAACTACAGGCCCACAGAGATGTGATGAGTGTAACGTGCCCGTTCCCCTACAATTAGTATTCACACACACAAGGACTTTCCAGCATGGAGGTCTTCTCGTATGTTTTGGGGATATTTTTTTTTCTTTTAGGTATACTCACACAGCCCTGTGTGTCCTCAGTTAGCCTTACACACACACGCACACACACACACACACACACACACACACACACACACACACACACACACACACACACACACACACACACACACACACGTGTACATGTAAACAACGCCCTGATCCCAAAGCCATATGGAGGTAGCACACCTCTGCTCAGTAGAGTGCAGAAGGTTTCAGCTGAGATATGTCTGTCTGGGAAAGTGGTAAAAGGACTGGAGCTTGAACCTCAATCACAACCAAACCCCTCCAGAAGGACTAACACAGACATGGTGCAAGCACACACACACACACACACACACACACACACACACACACACACACACACACACACACACACACACACACAAGGACATACACATAAACACACATTGTGGGGTGATGACTACAGCGAAACGGAGCAGTTGTTTCCTGAGCACGTTGGCCAGATGTGTCACACACTGCATTCACTCTCTCTCTATCTCTCTCTCTCTCTTTCTCTCTCACAATTTCTCTATTTCCATTTCTCTTGCTCTCTCTTTCCAGATCTTTTTCCTTCTGTCTCCACTCTCTGTCTGTCTCTCTCCATCTCTCCATTCCCCTGTGTCTCTGTATGTGTGTTTGTGTGTGTGTTCTCAGAGTCTGGGGTGACCCTCTGCTAGCACTACTGCTGCAGAAAGGGGTCAAAATGGACTACGGGCTACGTGTAGCAGGATCAAACATGAAGCGTAATGTGAGTGTGATGGATAAGTGTGTGTGTGTGTGTGTGTGTGTGTGTGTGTGTGTGTGTGTGTGTGTGTGTGTGTGTGTGTGTGTGTGTGTGTGTGTGTGTGTGTGTGTGTGTGTAAGGAGCAGAATTTTGCTGTGGATACCCTGTGTTAATTAGTGTGTGCTAATGAAAGACTGTGTGACCAGCCCAAACTGTCAAACTGCCACGCACACCTAACAGCTCGTAAATTACACCTTCCAAAGGATGTGGGCTGATGGGTGTGTGTGTGTGTGTGTGTGTGTGTGTGTGTGTGTGTGTGTGTGTGTGTGTGTGTGTGTGTAGCAGGGAGAGCAGAGTTCAAGGTCCTGAGCAAAAGAGTCTTATTAGAGGCAAGCATGTCTGAGCCAGAGATTGAAATGTGCATGATATGATTCTTTAAATGGCTGAGCACATTGATAATAAGGTAAAAACCCACATGAACCTGAAATATAAGGCTAAAATGTGTGTGTGAGAGAAAGAGAGGGAGACCAGGAGAGAAAGAGAGAAAGAGAGAGGGAGGGAGGGAGGGAGGGAGGGAGGGAGGAGGGGGACAGAAGTGTTGACAGGCAGGAAGTGAACCACATCAGATATTTTTTAGGAGAATAGGGCTCAGCTCTTGGCTGGCCACGCTGCTCCTGCTATCTTCAATGTTTGTTACTTTTATTGTCTTTATTATCCCCTTAAAACCCATTAGACGTACAGTGCACACACACACACACAGCTGCTTCCACTCACCCCACTGGCATATGGGGAAACTCCCTCCATACCCTGGCATCCCCAGCCTGCCCTGCGGTGGCATTCTGAGCCATCAAAGACAACAGGGGAGGAACGTGTACATGTGGTGAACAGAGGGTGGCACTGAAGGTAGCTGGCAGCTGACTTTTTTATCCTCTGATCTGAGATCAGTTTTTTTCTATTGTCACTTACAGTGATTTAGGGCAGGATGGTAAAGTGAAGGCTATTTCTAGGTCAGTGGGAAATGACAGCATATAACTGCAGTAGCACATGCAGGTTTTACCTGTTTAATGCTGGATCTGTTAAGAAACACCACTAACAGATATTTGTGGCAGTGAAGACTATGACTGTGGCCCAGTGGGAGACTATAGTAAAGACTACAATCACTACAGTTTCTATCCATGACCTTCTATTACAGTTAGGCCACACAATGTGAAAGAGACATTGTTGTTAACTTTAGGTGTTCAGCTGAGGATGAACTGTGCACCCAGCCCTCCTAACTATACCCTGTAGGATCCTGAGTAGAGACTTTTAAGCTCCAAGCTCTCGAGAAGCAAATCAAGATAAGGATCACTCACCTCTCCATAGGAACATCTTCATGGCAACACTTCCTTCAATAAGAGCCTGAGAGATATCCCACCGTGGCCCGTGCACGGCCCGTGTGCAGGACCTCACCGTGGGTTTGATGATCTGGACCCATGTCAAGGCACTTCATCTTCACCAGTGCTTCTTTGATTTATTTCATGGTGGCTCTGTCCCTGATTAGCAGTGAGTGGAGAATAAAGGGCTCTTCAGTCCAGGGGCTTTTCTCCAAAAACAAGCACAGAAACCCACCTCTCTCCATGGACACAATTACTGTTACTTCACAATTACAGGATTCCAGTTTTTTTTTTCCTTTTTGAAAACACATTCTTTTTTTCCACCACAGTACTAGTGATTTCCTGCTCAAATGGCTGTCCGTACACCCAAAGTCAACAGCAGAAACATCACAGGGCAGAATAGATGGCTGTTATGGAGAGGGTGTTATATTAAGTTTAATAGTGCTGTGTGGTAGGCTAATGGGCACCTTTGGCCTTCATCCTTAAACAGAGTGGAAGGTTGGCTTTTGAGTGTGTGTGTGTGTATGTGTGTGTGTGTGTGCGTGTGTGTGTGTGTGTGTGTGTGTGTGAAGAGCAGGCAGACAGGAAAACACATAGAGGAAGAGTTGATGACAGGTAAGACGATCAAGTTAATAAACATGCAATTATCACATAATTTGGCTAGTTATCTAATACATGAATAGTTTAGTTTTTTTTCCAGAAGTTCCAGGAAATTTAAATTGTAATTGTTTTTGTCTTATGTAGCTAAAAAGATCAAAAGGAAGAAAAATAGTTCAAATGCCTGAATGTTTAATGAAAGCTTAATGGTATTAGTTCTTCCACAGTTTCTCTGAAACATCTGATTGGTTGTACTCACCTCATAGAAAGTAGACTTGCAACACTGCAGCCCATGTGCCATGAGGTTGGTAGAGAAAGGGGAGTGAAGACCAGGCATCTCACAACCTGCTGACCCCTCCTACCAGCAGTGGTTTATTAATGACTGCGTTTATCTATCACATGACCCCTGACCTCTGCTTTACATGTGCTGGGCTTTGGGGCCTGTGTGTGTGAAGGGCTGATAATGGGCTAGAATATATGGCTCCATAATTTACTCTTAATTGAGAGGCCATTTTAAAGAAACATTAAAGCATGGCACTAAACCGCTTGGCCGAACGCCGTGCTTCTGAGAGCCTTCCTCACCATCACTCCCTCACTTATGGAGAGGTTATTCATTATTGACAATGGAAAATAAACTTGAAAATGCTCTGCTGAATGCCTGGTTTCTGTTCTCAAACTCTTTTTCATTCTCTCTCTCTCTCTCTCTCTCTCTCTCTCTCTCTCTCTCTCACACACACACATAAAAACTTTCCAAACCTCTTTTTTGAACCTCTTTTTTTTCTTTTTTAACTAACCTGCATAACCGTGTCAGAAGTGTACTGAAATGAAGTGCTAAGTGTTGGGTTTTATTAAAAGGAAGCAGAGTGGAACAACACGTGTTTTCCCCAGCCCTGTTTAAGGTGGGACACACTGCTTTTCAAGCCAAATTCTTTCTTATGAATTACTACCTGCTTTCTGAGGAGTCCTCGCTACACACCGATGTCTGCTGAGAGGGAGACCACGCGGGCTTGTGCCCGGGCTTCAGCTGGAGAGCGTCTGTGCGCGTGTTGTGCTGAGAGGGTTTATTAAAATTGGTAAAAAAATAAAAAATCTGGTCTCAATTTTACAATATTTCTTGTATTTTAATGTGGATATTAAATGTGCTGCCAGACTTAACAGCAGTGATGCGAGAGGCTTCCCACTCCAGCAAACAAAAGAATTTATACTCCTTTAAAAATCCTTTTATTGTGATTGTGTATATAAATTGCGTGTGTGTGTGAGTGGTGGGGGGGTCTAGAGCAATGAAATCATAACCCAGACGGATGAGGCATGGGGACAGAAGAAGGACCACCACACATAACAGACTGCCCACGTCAGCATCCACCGTCTCACGTGTGGAGCGGGTGTGTTGTTACTGAATCCATATAGAATGGAATGGGTGTGACATTATTGAATCCATATAGAACAGAATGGTAATGACATTATTGAATCCATATAGAACAGAATGGTAATGACATTATTGAATCCATATAGAACAGAATGGAAATGACATTTCTGAATCCAAATAGAATAGAATGGAAATGACATTTCTGAATCCATATAGAATGGAATGGGTGTGACATTATTGAATCCATATAGAACAGAATGGAAATGACATTTCTGAATCCATATAGAATGGAATGGGTGTGACATTATTGAATCCATATAGAACAGAATGGAAATGACATTTCTGAATCCATATAGAATGGAATGGGTGTGACATTATTGAATCCATATAGAACAGAATGGTAATGACATTATTGAATCCATATAGAACAGAATGGAAATGACATTTCTGAATCCAAATAGAATAGAATGGAAATGACATTTCTGAATCCATATAGAATGGAATGGGAGTGACATTACTAAATTCATATAGAATGAAATGGATGCAGGGATGCCATACAGGAAATAACTGACTCTGTGGTTTAGGCCAGCAAATCTGTATTTAGAGTTTAAAAAGGGAGTACAATGTGTATGTCTATTCACATCATTTTCCACAGTGTGTGTGTGTGTGTGTGTGTGTGTGTGTGTGTGTGTGTGTGTGTGTGTGTGTGTGTGTTAATGGCACACCTCGTTTGCCAGGCAGAATTAACCAATTAAAAGAGATGTGTGTTTAACTGGGCCCATTTTCAGTGGCCTGCCTCCAGCTTCCTCTAAGACAATCCTGTGTTTGTGTGAGAGTGTGTGTGTGTGTGTGTGTGTGTGTGTGTGTGTGTGTGTGTGTGTGTGTGTGTGTGTGTGTGTGTGTGTGTGTGTGCGTGTGTGCGTGTGTGTGTGCGTGAGTGAGTGTCAGGGATGGAGATTTGCACCCCACTAATGACGTGCGAGTTTAATGCAAGTCGCTGTGTTCCGCGTCACATGCAGCAGGTTAGCACCTTCCCTGCCATAGCAGCTGATAATACGTCTTTGTTTACGAGGAGGAAGTGGCGGATATTTAAGAGAACGTTTAGAGGGGCGCACCCACTCTGATCCAGACCTGTGAACCCCGACAGGCTAACAGAACAAGCTGGGATTTTAGATAACTGTTTAGGACACACACTTTATGGAAAATAAAGTATACGTTACTTTTTTAAGTTTATCACTGTTCAGTGCTCAATTCAAGTGTTAATGTTAAACTACTTATCAAAGGAAGGATAAAGACCAGGGAAGAATGCTTGGTTCACAAGAACATGTATGAGCTGCAAAATGTATTTGTGGTCAAGTATTGCACGTAAGAAGAGAAAAGGTTTCGTGCACATATAAAGTAAGTTTAGACTGCAGTTCAGATAACCTGAGTTAGACTGAGAGGCTGTGTGATACATCATTAGTTTAGGCATGAGTGTTGTCAGTAACGAGGAGGCGTGGCTTAGCTCCACCAATAGCCTGCTAGATTTTGGTGCCTCCTGCAGATTTACAATGTGAAGGCTATGATGTGGCTGTTTTAGCAGGCTATAAATTGCTCCAGACACACACATTCTTTCTCTCTCTTTCTCCCACTATTTCTCTCTCTCTTTCTTCAGTTCCACCTGGATACTTTGTAGTTTTAGGAGTGAAAATGAAGACCAGTATAGCGTCATGTTGTAGTGGACATCTGGACACCGCACCCATTAGTGTCTGTGAACCTGGCCACGCCCACCTGCTTTCCATGTCTCATCTTTATACATGGGAGCCTCATTAGTTTATTTTGGGAATCTAAATCATCTTCAAACACACATGCATTTCAAAAAGACAAATATATATATATATATATATATATATATATATATATATATATATATATATATATATATATATATATATATATATATATATATATATACACATACGTTGGCCCTTGGTGTTGGGAATTCATGCGAAACAGTTGTAAAGGCAGAAACGGATGACTAAAATGGGGGAATCTGAACAAACAGGATGTGAGCGTTGGGAGGAGTGTGTTCTGCGAGCGCTAGGCTAGTGTTAACGTGCTAATCTGTTATTTAGTTGCTCCAGATGGATTAGGGTGGGCATCCAGCCTGCCAAGTCTGGGGGGGGGGTACGTTAGACGTGCTGCCAGCAACAGCTCTCTAACACGCTGTCCTGGAGAACTGCGTGTTCCCCACAGGCTGGATTTATAGATGGAGGTTGATGTCCAGAGCCATTTCTCTGTATGAATGCTGACATCACTACATTTACCATAAATAACAGTTTTACTATGTCCAACTTATGTGAAATTAAGTTTTTGTTTGTTTTTTTAATTGTTTGAGCATTGAAATTAGGAGCTTTACTTCTGCGTATCACTATCATGGCGACACATTTTTGCCAGGTTTAATGTATTACTCATTTTCTACTATGTTAAGTATTGAGCTGGTTCTGTGTCGGTTTGGACAGAGTTTCTTTTTCACACTATGCACGGCAAAGTTTACTTTACGCTGCAGAAAAGGATAAGAAAAACACAGGCCGTGGATCAGTGTGAGGCCGCGTCTGAGGTCCAGTGTCTCACCCTTAGCACCCACCACACGACTTCAGAGGCCCCCCGCAGCCCCGCGGCTCTTTGAAGTGCTGCGTCCATGGCGATCTCGGTGTCTCTCACTCCTGCTCTCTCTTTCTCTGGATTCTGCCTGTCTGCTCTTTTATTCCATGTGCCTGATTTTAATTTGGGACTTCATCCACAGGGAGGAAAAGAGAGAGAGAGACAGAGAGACATGGTTATGTAAATAAACATCAGGGTGCAGAAACTTAACTCTGCAGGTGCAAAGGCCATGGGGTATGGACCACACACACACACACACACACACACAAACATGCACATGGAATATATGGTCATTTACCACACAACGTACATGAATAATCAGTTCAAACACAACTATGGTGCTGATTTGTTAGAAGTCTGTGATAAAGCCCTAAAACATCTAACACTTTTCATCTAACCACAACACCTCACTCTCTCTCTCCACAGTACCCCACCCTCTCCACAAAACTCCACCTTCCACCAACTGGCTATGTGAAGCATGAACCATCTGTCCATGTGCGAGTGGTCAGAGTGAGCTCAGGTCAGTCTTAAGGGGACAGCAGAGACGGAGGACGCCAGTTCCCCCTGAAGAGCAGGAGAAAGCTGACCGCTTCAAGAGCTGCTAAAATGGTTTATGTTTTAGTGCTTTTCTTTTACACTTCTCCTTCTTTCTTTTAGCTGTTGACAAAAAACGTTGAGGAGGAGGCCAAAGCTGAAGGTCAGACTCTTTATGGCAGAAATTTCATTTCAAAGCTTATTCTGTACAAAAATATATAGTTCTATGTTTTTTCTGTTCCATATATATCCCAAGAGGGCTCATTTTCTCCTGGATTCTGCCTGACCTTGACATTTTGGTGCCACTCTCATCCCTGACGCCTCTTTTCTGCCGATCTTCATTGTTCTTCTTATATGGGCCTTGTATTATGTTAGTGTAGTGGTCACAAACCCAGCGTTTACTGGCTCAGGACCAGCTTGAGAGCTACAGTCGTGCCATGTGCCGCCCACGGATGCTGTTTGCTGAGGACGTAGTCAGCAGGATGAGAGAAAACAGGGCCGAGCCGCCAGTGGCATACTTAGCAATTTGGGGGCTCAAGGCGAATTTAGCTAGGTGGCCCATCAACATTAATATGCAAGAAATAAGTCAGCTAATCAGGGGGCCCTACAGTGGGCTGCAGTGGGAGGGGCCCAAGGCAGTTGCCTAGCCACGCCTCTATGCAAAGACCGCCTCTGCGAGTCGCTTCCCGCCAAAGCCAGGAAGGGACCAATCAGTACACAGAACACAGTGCGGAGAACCCGGCACAGTGACTCATAGATCTCATCAGTAGAGTTGTTTTTATGCAAAAGCCTAACCTGTGTAGACGTCGAGAGAAGAGAGGAGCTGTGTCCGGATCCGGTGTGCTGCCTCATCCCCTTCCTCGTGAACCTGGGCTCCAGGGCCCGAACCTCTGGGTCAGTGTGTGTGTCACAAAGGAAGATCAGTCACATCTGCAATCCCAACGGCGGACATTAGGGTTCAAAAACATTAGGGTTCAAAAACTCTGGCATATTGCATGATTCACAGCCACAGTAAAATAGAGGAACAGAACATGATGCAACAGTGTGATTTCATGGCGTCATTAAATCCATCTGTGTTGACTGCGTGCATCTGGATTCTAACACCCTTCAGTTCAACACCATCTGGGATCTTGTGATTTGCTCATTTTTCTAGAAAGTTGATGACAGATTCTGACAGCAAACAATTCAACTATTGGCTTTGAGTTCGTGGATGATTTTTGAGTTACTTAATGGGATGTTTTTACTGAAACTGCTTTTACTGAGAAGACAAAATCAAATGCAATCTTCGTTCACTTTGACAGAAGATTCCAAAAATGCGGTCTGCTCTAGTACTCTCAAATATGCTCTGGATCTGGAACAACGTTAGCCTATCTGTCCTTGACATACCTCGTGTTACCTGAAGATGGCGCCATGACGGGGGTGTTGGATGGTCCACTGAAGATCAGCTCAGCTAAATGTCTCGGTGCACAAACAAATCAGCTGCTCAGAACTGGGATGGGATGATGCAGATGGCTCAGGCACCTGCCTGAGATATGAAGATAAACAACGACAGACACCTCAACCAAAACAGCAATAACTTATTAAATCAACACCACGCTAATGGAGCGGCCAGGGGGTCTCAGCTCCAGATGATAACACCCCCATGTGCCAACATGTGCTCACATGCTCACACACTTCAAACCTATTAGTCAAGTGTAATAGCTGAACCAGTCACCCCAGAGAAGCCTTTCCCACATCTGCATACTCACTGCCTCACTCAGTCATGCAACAATTCTTTTCACCATGGGTTTATTTTGTCCCTGCAGGGCCACCATAGGCTTCCTGTAGCAGCTGGGGCCCCGACCGCAGGCTTATAGGAAGTACGAAGACGTACCGCAGCGTGTCCCGTATGACGCCGTGCGTCCCATGCAATGCCGTGTCTCCCATACTGCAGCTCAGAGCTGTCTCTTCATCGCACGGCTGCACGGCTGCACGGCTGCGTGTCTCCCTGGGTGTCTCACGGTCCGGGGAGCGACGCGGTTTTTTACTGCACCGCTACTCTTTTCCAGGAGCCTGATTTATGAAATAATCAGACGAATAAAAATATCCCCCTTCCTGCTGTGTGTCTGTCCACAGGTTCTGTACCGAATGAATTATTTCTGGAGCACAGGGCAATCCCCCAACACAAGTATGAGCGCAAAATTTACAGTTTCATAGAAAACACATTAATCAGGCTTAGATCCATCAAGGAAAAAGATAAGGTTAATGGAAATGTAAGACTATGATTTCATTCTAAAATCCCTCTTAACCCTCAAGCCTAATGTGATCTGAGGAAGAGCTGTTCAGCAGATGCATCTGACCAGAGGCCTCACACCCTGGTGATAATGCCTGAGTGTTGGACTAAGATTATCCTTTCTCGGACTAAGATTATCATTTGTGAGTGTTGGGCATGAGTTGACAGGTTCTCACTGTTGAAACACTAAACCAAGGAAGGACACCACAAGACACTGATTCATCCAGACACTTCCAAACAGGCAGTCTGAAACAGAAACCCTC
>NC_135220.1:2130215-2175215 GCF_052324685.1 Brachyhypopomus gauderio
CATTAAAAATGTTTATACACACGCTCTTCTAAAATAACTTCTAACTCATTAATACGTTTTTAATACGTTTTCATTAATACGTCCAATATATTTATTATTTGTGGACATGGTAAAATCTGAAAAAAAAAAAATTCTGAGAGTGTATGTTAGTGCAAATAAGAAAATATCGCAGGTAACATACTGTATACAAAGGGCGTCTTCATAAATTAGTCCGGGAAGACAGGTTTACAATGTAAAATGTAAAAATGTTTAAATAATTTTTACAAATGTTTTAAATAAATATAATGTTTAATTATTAGCCTAATTGTTTAATATTTCTTTGCTCTATATAATCCATACATATTTTCTCACTTGTGTCTGACAGCTTTCTCCGGAAGGTCCCGTCACTCGAATTCTTATGCTAATAATTTTCAGTGTTCACACTCAAACAAGGCTGACCTCTGCCCCGTCCATGTTTCTACACTCACACGTGACGGACGGTGCGGAAATCCAATCTAAATACCGGTCCCGCAGCTATAGTGCTGGGTATGTGTCGGCGTCTGCATCCGCGTCGCCTCATAAAGACTGCCATAAGTACGGTAAATATATCAGTTTATATGGAGCACGTTATGAAATACCGCATTTCACAGGAAGATTAACTTTATGAACGAGGTTATGGGTCACGGCTGGTTTCGCGTGTCATTTGTTTTGGGCGCGGTAAGAGATCTCATCTGCTGACTTGCGCAAAGATACTTAAGTGCCGGTAGACATTTCGTCTACCTGCCGGTGATGTCCTGTCACACACACACACACACACACGCGGGAAGAACGTGCATGTTCACCTCTAGTTCAGGCGTGACACGCACTGCGCACTAAGGTTGTTCTCCCCATCCGTTCAAAGAAAAACCCTTTTTAGCAGTTTTCTCCCACACACCCGCGTTCCGTGCGCTGCCGCTTCCGCTATAAAGCTTTTGGCAGCCTGCCACACGGCCATTAGCACTCGCAAAATAACTGTTAACAATATGGTGCCCAGACGCGCCTCTAACGTGTAGCCGGCACAGCTCGACACCGTAGCGTCTGAGGTTACCGGACATAGCCTATTTCATACATAAGAATTATGAATAATTGTTATAAATTATATATAGTCAGTACAAACTGCTGACTAATTGAAGGATTTTTAAATAATGCATGGAGGTGGAAGAGCGCAAAGAACATCAGACGCCCAAGGCACCATCTGAACGAGCCCGCCAAACCCAACGTTAGGCTAATTAAAGACCGGAATGATTGAGCTCTTAATTTAAAGAGAACATCTGCGTGCTGCTGAAACTGAAAACGAATAAACAACCTATATGGTCGAGTTGAAAATGATCGACTCGATGCGAGTCACATTTTAATTGCACTTTCTCGGACACAAGCTAATTGCACACTGCGGGATTGAAAAAAGTATTTTCTTCTGGAAGAGTGAAATATGCACGCAAGCGGCACATTCACCGCTTTATAGCAACAGGTGGGGCGGGCCTGTCGGGCGCGTTCTCGGAACCTGCAGGGCGCGCGTTCTCGGATATATATATATATATATATATATATATATATATATATATATATATATATATATATATATATATATATATATATATATAGACCATTTCAGGTTTATACAACATAATAAAATTATGTTTTGAAACAGAATACATGAAGAGCGATAAATAAAATAATTTGAAAGGAATATTGAAAAAGTAAGAGACCCCAGCAGTCACTGTTAGGGTTCTAATGTCTAAAACGCGCAGGTTACCTACTGGAAAACGCTTTCATCTTTCAGTAGACCTCCAGCAATAACAGGGCATAGAAGAAACGGTATTTAAGATTTATTTTAATTTCCAGTCTCATGTACAGTCCTCAGAACAGAATACATAAACATTTGCACGTCTGGCTTCAATTCGATCAGTTTATACGTGTGCAACTGGGAATACATAAGATGATGCTTATTATTGGGGTTTTATACTGTAGTTCTTATTGATAGTTTTTTCTTACTTAACTGAACACTTCAAACAACAGTCGAAGCATACCGAAAGAAAACGTTTCATTGTATCTTCTTATGTTTGTTCTTGTTAGTTGTAAGTATTTGTAGCATCTGTGCTAGTCACCTTTCTAACTGTGTTAGGACCTCAATACTCATATTTAACGAAATATACATGCGCCTGATTCGATTTTAAAACGTCTAATCCACATAACGCTGTTAAATATTTTTAGGCATTTTAATTAGCCTACATTTAAAGTGCAATATAAAAATGTCATGAAGATTGGTTTTTGTAATTTAGTTGAATCGGAACGTCTTACGAGTGTTACAAGATCTGGTTGTAATTTCTCTTAAATTACAAATATTATCAATTTATGTAACGCACCCAGAACACTTGGTTTTCATGTCATCTTTAACTAATCGAAGCAAATTCTATATTAGCCTAAATGAGCAAGACAACGATGCTGCGTTCGCCTGGTTAATCTTTTGTAATGTAAGATAATAATTTAAAACGTTTTCTCTAAATAAACCTCTTCGTATTCAGCGGTTGGCATTTTTAATATTGAAATGATAATTATGAGGTTCGCGCAGTGTTTACAAACACGTATCTACAAATCTGCTACAATTTACAAATACATTATCTTTCGTGTTTAAATTGACCCATTTTAAGTACAATCTCAAACGCTAATTATTCTATGATTTCTTTATAATCACACTATAGTAAAACGATAAAAAATAAGTTATAGGTTAACCTATACAATTAAAATTAACTTATGTCTAAATGATTTGAATCGATTTCTGTGTGAGATTAATTTATGTGGCGGAAGAAACGGAGCCGCTCCGCGCGCGTCTACCGGGCATCACGCAGTCTGTTGCTTTTTCGGTGGTCGCTTAGTTCAGGCTGTCCCGTCGTGCTTTTCCACAGGCCACACCAAACAACTGTGTATGTACTGGGGAAGCCTGCTGCGCACTGTGACTCATTCTGCTTATTGCACGAATAATTTCAACGAGGCGCTAATTTGCGGCTTATATTTGTGAACTGCAGAATGTCGTTCTTCAAGTCATTTCGAATCATGTACACTGGTAGATAGTTCGTGCTCACTACAGTGCAATATATCTCCATCTCAGTCATTATATCATGGCAAATTAAAATGAAAAAATAAAAAATAATAATACAATAGAGATTAGTATATTGGTGTGGATATACAACCCTTATTTATATCACCGCATTACTCTAGTTGTATTATTGACATCCCAGGACCTTAGTGGGTGTTATCACTTCAGGCGGTAATTTAGCAAACGGACTGGCCGTTTGACGTTTGACGAGACGTCATTGCGTTTCTCCGACGCTCCCGAGCAGAAGTTTCCTGTTTCTGAAGAGATTTGTTTTATTTTTCTACAGTCATAAACCACATTATATTCTCGCGTGTGTAAAAGTGCCCTTGCATCTAGGAGCACTTGTAAAGAATTATTGCATTTATGCTATTAATATAGCAAAGCTAAATATTTATCATAATTTTATATAAATTAAATCCTGCCATTTCTGGACTCACTTATTGGGCCTGCATTGTATGTAAACTCCTTTAGTCGACATGAATGTGATCTTGTTTTATTCTTTTCTTATACACGAGCCTGTACTGGTGTTGACAGAAAACTGAACCGCGATATTTATATATTTAGGGTAGCTTCGCGTGCACTCACATATGCATGTGGCAACGAATACAAATCTTCCAAGTGTCTGTGCACTAATTTACACGTTCCAAACTACCGTGGAAGTAAAGCCAGACCTTGGAGAGTTTTTCGCGTAAACCCTATATGCAGAATTACATGTGTGAAAGTAAAGAACTAAGCATCATATACTTATTTACTGCTAAGTATTTGTGATTGTTTATAATATTCGTTGTGTAGTATTTGCAACGCATGGCATATGGTAGCTAATGATGGTTTTTGCAACATCGATTTTTTAATCTAAAAATTCCTCATTCTTTTAAATAATGATAAGTATTACATTATTATTCAGATTAAAGTAGGTTGTACTTATCCTTATGCAGAAAAGAAACTTTACAAGATGCACAAACTATAATAACTCCAACTTTATATATATATATATATATATATATATATATATATATATATATATATATATATATATATATATATATATATATATAAATTTGTATTTATTAGTTGAAATTAAATTATGGTTTGGGGAAGTTTTATTGACCTATCTTTAAAAACATCTAATTAGAAACCTCTTGGGTCATGATGGACTCACGTCTGTGTCGATTAACTGCGTGTATCGAGCTGATATCGGTGTAGATTCGGTGATTATAATATATGATTTGCTCACACAGGCTCACGGGGAGGTAATGCGGATGAATGCGGAGTATGTGCAGCCGCAGTGTGAAAATGATCACAACGCCGCGAGCTGAGCTCGATGCTGGGGCGATGATTCAATCACCGTGGCCGCTTCGCCACAACAGGGCGGTGAGCTCGCCGCGAGGGGGCGAAGCTCCGTGCTCCTATTGGTCTGTCGCGCGAGTGATTGACATGTGGCAGACCGCCCCTTTCAGGCCCTGGTCGTTGGCACTTTAACGGGTCTCCAACATTGCCTTAGTGTCTGTGCGCGTTGACAGATCAATGCGGCTGTATTAAAACGCTGTCGCTTCTTTTTCTGCCTCGTCTGAGTCGTATCTGTGTTTAATGTCAAAGGTAATTGAGCACTGAATCGGATTAATCTCAACAGAAGACAGCAAACGCCATCGCGGCGGATGCACTTGGGGTGAACTTTTCTCCCCGCTCAACATCGCAGTCCCTCCGTCTTCACGGGTCGCAGTATGGCCGAGAAACGACGGTCTCCGTGTACCATGAGCCTGAAGGCGCACGCGTTCTCGGTGGAAGCGCTTATCGGCGCGGAGAAAAGGCAAAAGCTAGAGGCAGACGACTTGGAAAGCTGCTTTGAGGAGGTAAACGAGGTTTCGAGCTTGGCCGGGAGCCCGCAGCTGCGAACGGAGAGAACGTGCGGCAGCAACCGGAGCTGTGAATTAGACTGTGGCAGCGACGACTCTCGTGAGTACGGGACACGACACTGAAATACTGACTACTGACATTTCAGTACGATTGGCATTTCGAGTTCAAGTGTTCTGATAGATTTCTTAGAGTTATGTGATCAACGAAACGTACTGTTTAAAAATATAATTCATATAATATACGTTAAGGGAACCACTCTTGCTTATATTCACTGATAATCTTGCCAGTTTGGTGAACTATAAAAAGATTTGCAATGTGAGTCGACAGGAAAAACAGCGTCCACTAAGAAAGCATATCTGCAGATTAAAAATAATCATAGCAAAGTAATTATACAAAATACATGGAGTGTTATTTTAGTTATTCTAAAGAGCTTTTTTCAAATAGATATAGTTATGTCTCGATGCAAATATAATAATAAATAATAATAATTATAATAGACCATTATTATTTTGCTATTTTTTATATATTGAAAGAGTAGCTACGTATTATAGCCTATAAAAATTCCTCACTATAAAACAAGCCTATTGTGTGTATTATTTCAGCTAAAAGCAACAGCAAGTGTAACATTATTACAGTGTAGAAATGAACGACAATATGAAGTTATGAATGTAATAAATACAGACAATACAGTCTGAGAGCAGATTATCTGTGTTCATGAGTTCCGTCACATTCATAAACACGCAATTTAACTCGATATCGCCGAAGTGCAACACACGTTTGAAGGAAACCGCTGTGCGCTTTGAATTCGGACGCTGTGCCCTAGTTTTGGGGTCTTGATTCCGGATAAGAGCTCAATCTTAGTCCCGCACACACAAAAGAAAAAAGAAAATTCACATAAGTAGTTCAAAATTGTGTGTAATCTGTCACCGGTAAACGGCAACAAAGTAAATAGCCTAATAAACACTATTTTGTGAATTGTGTATTCTGGGAATACTACTGCCTGTTTCCTGTTGTCATCATAATTTATCTCATAGTCCTATGTGACTTCCATAAGCAATAAATCCTAATAATGACTTAATCACGGGAGTAAGACTGAACTCTAAGATTAACAACGCAAGCTCTGAATTTTGGATGTAATTTCTTTTTTTCAATAATTTGGAGTTACAAATTAATGAATATGTTATAGAAATTCCATCGCATAATACAGTTACATTAACTTTCACAATCTAATCAGATACGTGCTTTTTCAGTTTTCAAAATTGCGTGCAGACATTTGAGAATAAAACAACATCAACAACAACATCAACAATAGACTAATAATGTCACACATTTGCTTTCATGCCAGTAGTCGAAATTTGAGTTGTTTCATTACTAAATATAGACCTTATTTTAATCAATTCATGAATGTATTACGTGATGTATTTCAGCGGAATGCGAGGACACGTTGTTGGAGAGTCCTCGGCCTGCGTCTCAGAACTCGCAACTGCTTGTGTCCCCGACAATTACTGGACCTGCTGATGAAATACGCGTGGACCTGCAAGGCTCGGACCTGTGGAAAAGGTTCCACGAAATCGGCACGGAAATGATTATCACCAAGGCGGGAAGGTAAAAGGGACGGAGCGATGCAAAAACAGACACCCGTCACTATCTGTTAGACTAAAAGAACACAAAGGAACGTCATAGCTTGTCCGTTTAGTGATGTCAGTCAACTTCTGAGCCTAGATATTTTCTAACAGTACATTTTGCAGTTCGGTGACGGCAATAACAAAGCATAAAAGCTAAGAAAGCTTCATTTCTTAATGATGAATAATTCAGGGTAATATATGTTAATACATATTATGTATAGGACAATTAGATTTTTAAATTTCATTTTACTGAATATGAAGTATACTGCATTTTGCGTTCTTAGGCGCATGTTCCCCGCGATGCGCGTCAAAATTACGGGACTGGACCCTCATCAGCAGTACTATATCGCGATGGATATCATACCTGTGGACAACAAACGTTACAGGTATTTAAAAATAAATAATAATTGACTGTTTATTATAGTTTTGTAACTGAAAACCCTAAAAAACAACTAATAAACGTGTTATAAATGTAAATTTATAAATATTTGCCTTTAGTTGCTTGGAATAAAATCGAAGAAAAGCAAAATAATGCGCAAATGTTTCTGCGGCACTGTTCACTCCGACCTTTTGGGAGCATAACCTCCAGAATGTGAAGGTCACGCGACAAATGCAGCACAAACAAACTGAGCTCGGGACGTGGCCGGTGGTCTCACGCGCTCTAACATACGTCTCGCGCTACAGGTACGTGTACCACAGCTCCAAATGGATGGTAGCGGGAAACGCGGATTCGCCGGTGCCGCCGCGTGTTTACATCCATCCGGACTCTCCTGCTTCCGGAGAGACGTGGATGCGCCAGGTCATTAGCTTCGACAAACTCAAGCTGACGAATAATGAGCTGGACGACCAAGGCCACGTAAGGGAAAAACATTTTTAAATCACTTTAATCCATTTCTTTAAACGTAGACAGAAAGGAATAAAAGGCCTAGTTGAGAATGTTCTACTCTGAACTTTAACGTTACAATCAGACAAGCCTTCTCTTTTTATATACTTGTTAAAGACACATGCTAGCGATTGTCGCCCGGTGTGAATTTTGTTTTGCAGAATTATTTTAAAGGCCTAAACATGTTGTAATGTGGAAGGTTGTAAACAAACTGAATTGAAAGCATCCCCTGGGGTGAGGCGGCTGGAAGAGGCTTGTGCTTTGAACATGCAAGCACGTGTGTTTATTGAAGTAGAAAACTGACTCCTCTGCTGTCCCACCTTAAACACGGATGCGCGCGCTAATGTTTTCCAGATAATTCTGCACTCCATGCACAAGTACCAGCCCCGTGTGCACGTCATCCGTAAGGAGTGTGGCGAAGAGCTCTCCCCTGTGAAGGCCATCCCTACTGGGGACGGAGTCAGAGCTTTCTCCTTCACTGAAACTGTGTTCACCACAGTCACAGCCTACCAAAACCAACAGGTAACGATGCATCACATAATAACTTCAAGCACGAGTCTGGTTTTGGTACTGATATCAGATTGATAAGAAACATTAAGGACAATCCCAGTTCCCATCACAATAATTCCAGTAGATTAAACTAGATCAAAGACCACTGTGGTTGTGGGCAATAGAAACAGTATAAAACACCCCATAAAGAGGAACGTACCCATAAGCAGTAAGGTATCATGAAGGTTTATTCTGCAGTGCTTATGTAGTGTTCTCTGTTTGTTGGCTTTCATTGTGTATTAAAACCTTAACCTTAAGACTCTGTTTCTATTGGACTAGCTGTAGTAATATGGGATGTTCTTCAGTGGAGCTGTGAACAGTGAGCAGCTTTTCAGATGTTTGACTTTCTGTAACATTATTTGTTAAAGCAGATTTGCATGTTTTGCACATTATACATGTTGCAAGCTATTATCTTAGTCAAGATGTCAAACATCTAGCATGAAGTTTCTCTCCCAGCTGACAAACACACACACACACACACACACACACACACACACACACACACACACACACACACACACACACACACACACACACACTCATGGAAACACATTCTCAAATACAACTTTTAAAATAACTCACACACATTGCATTTTGGGACAGGGATCACTTGCACTGGGTCAGAGAACCTCGGCAAACAGGCTGTGGATCACTAAATAAGATCTAAGTCATTATGTGTGTATGAACTTTCAGATCACAAGACTGAAAATAGACAGAAATCCATTTGCTAAAGGATTCAGAGACTCTGGGAGAAACAGGTAAGCCAACCTCGTTCATATTTCTTGGCCATAGCGCCATAAAGAGCAACCATGTGGTGAAAGGCTGCAGTGGATCTGTGGGGTGTTTGGAAGGACACGTGCTGTTTCTCCTTAGCATGGGCAACATTCTTCTCATCACATCTCATTTAGAAGCCACTTCAGCGCTAAACTGTTATTAGTATCTTTTCAGAATGGTTTGACCAGACACTGTTTAAAAGGAGCCTTTGTTGATTGTGTATGTCTGTTCTGATGTCAGCGTGAAGTTATTTGGAAACTAGCTGGCAACGTTGTGGAATTATCTGGTGATTCTTTTTTGTGAGAGAAAAGTCCAGTCTATCCCCAACATTCCAACGAGGGCCAGACAAAATCCAGCTATTAAAAAATGCATCAGAATCAAATTCATAATTCTGACTCAGAAGAAATAACCACATAAACACATAAACAAAGTGTACGAGACAATAAAAAGAATCTCCATTCTCACGTTAAAAGGGGGGGGGGGGTAAATAATAAACGGATAAACAGGAAATGGAGCACGCTGAGTAATAAGGCGGTGACGCTGCTAGCATGCGGTTTCAGTCGGGGGCTTTCGTCCTGCTCATTAGCCTGAAACGAGAGTGAGTTTAACGCCCTGCTGAAGCGCAGCAGACTCCCCCGTCAGCCCTCGAACCACCACCACCCCTCTGGTCCTCTCTGACACCACCACCCCTCTGGTCCTCTCTGACACCACCACCCCTCTGGTCCCCGCTGACACCACCACCCCTCTGGTCCTCTCTGACACCACCACCCCTCTGGTCCCCGCTGCCTCCACCACCCCTCTGGTCCTCTCTGACACCACCACCCCTCTGGTCCCTGCTGACACCACCACCCCTCTGGTCCTCTCTGCCTCCACCACCCCTCTGGTCCCCGCTGACACCACCACCCCTCTGGTCCTCTCTGACACCACCACCCCTCTGGTCCCTGCTGACACCACCACCCCTCTGGTCCTCTCTGCCTCCACCACCCCTCTGGTCCCCGCTGCCTCCACCACCCCTCTGGTCCTCTCTGACACCACCACCCCTCTGGTCCCTGCTGACACCACCACCCCTCTGGTCCTCTCTGACACCACCACCCCTCTGGTCCCTGCTGACACCACCACCCCTCTGGTCCCCGCTGACACCACCACCCCTCTGGTCCTCTCTGACACCACCACCCCTCTGGTCCCTGCTGACACCACCACCCCTCTGGTCCCCGCTGACACCACCACCCCTCTGGTCCCCGCTGACACCACCACCCCTCTGGTCCTCTCTGACACCACCACCCCTCTGGTCCCTGCTGACACCACCACCCCTCTGGTCCCTGCTGACACCACCACCCCTCTGGTCCTCTCTGACACCACCACCCCTCTGGTCCTCTCTGACACCACCACCCCTCTGGTCCTCTCTGACACCACCACCCCTCTGGTCCCCGCTGCCTCCACCACCCCTCTGGTCCTCTCTGACACCACCACCCCTCTGGTCCCTGCTGACACCACCACCCCTCTGGTCCCCCGCTGCCTCCACCACCCCTCTGGTCCTCTCTGACACCACCACCCCTCTGGTCCTCTCTGACACCACCACCCCTCTGGTCCTCTCTGACACCACCACCCCTCTGGTCCCCCCCTCCCTTCAGCCGTTTGCTTTAGCAGAGGCCCCGGGTGTGTGGCGTGGCGTGGTAGCAGAAGCCCGGCTCGAGTCGAGACATCTTGTGTGAGTTATCGCCTTAGTGGCAGCGAGGCAGGGACAGACCATGCTAACGAGGAGGACAGAGAACCGCCATTATTACCCCGCCTCTTTCTCTGGCTCTCTCTCCATTCCTCTCCCTCTCTCCCTTTCTCTCTCTATCCCTCCCACCCCACTCCTCATAAAGCTTTAACTGTGGCTTCCTGCTCTCCGTGACTGATCCTACATTGAGGCTGTGTGAAAATAATTACATCCATGCAGAAATACCTGCTGACACACACACACACACACACACACACACACACACACACACACACACACACACACACACACACACACACACACACACACACTTTATGTTCCTCATTACCTGAGCCCTTCCAAAGGCATGGTGTTAATGGAAAGAGCCCACACTAAGATGGCGACCAGGGTAGGGCACTCAATGTGGCAGCCAATGATGGCACTGTTCATACACTAACACTTGGGCTACTGTACACCATTTTGACATCATTTACCCATATATATATATATATATATATATATATATATATATATATATATATATATATATATATATATATATATATATATATATATATATAAATCTGAAGACGTGCAACAAAGTGCTTGCACAGCTGATGTCATTTTGATGACATTGTGAATTTCTGCACCATATATTTTGCTCTTAAACTTTGATATGTTGAGTATATCCTGGGGCTCTGGAGGGGGAGACCAGGGTGAGTTCTGGAGAAAGCCTCACCATCTGTGGTTTCTTTTCTCATTACTGGGTCATTTGCTTATTGCTCAGCCTTCAAAGGCAATTTGATCGTAGTTTAGTGCATATTGTTTATTACTGCACTAACGTGAGCGTTTTCATTGGCAGAATGGGGTTAGAGGCTCTGGTGGAGTCCTACGCGTTCTGGAGACCTTCACTGAGGACGCTCACGTTTGAGGATATACCTGGAATGAATAAACAAGGTAGACAAAATGGATTTTACTGCCTTGATTTGCTATAATCTGTAATGAGCAAACTGATTGTGCTTGCGTAGTTTTGTTTGACTTTGCAGGACTGTTCTGATGTAATGATGGTGGTGTGTGTGTGTGTGTGTGTGAATCCCGTACAGGTGCTGGTTCTCATGGGATGGTTGGGTCTGGAGCACACACACACTTACTCTCCACGTCATCGTGCCCCACACCAGCTTTTCATCTGGCCTCAGGGGCGGGGCCTGTGTGTGACTACTCAGCCTGTGGTCGAACAAGCCACCCTCTTCATCGGTTTGCCACGCCTCTCACTGCAGACTCCTACAGCCGATTGGCTAGCCCTGCAGCTGATGTGTTTTCCTCTACCAGAAACACCGCCTATGTGGGTGGGACAGATGGTGAGGCCTTCTCCTGCACACAGACTGGTCTGCCCATCCAGATCCCCGGTATGCCTGGCCATGCCTCCCAACTCCAGTATCTCATGCCCAGCCCCACCCACAATACCTTCTCTGCCAATCAGAGCACTCAGAGCTCATATAATGGTTTCCGCCTGCATAGTCCGTATGGTCTGTATGGATACAATTTTTCGACCTCGCCACGATTGGCTGCCAGCCCTGAAAAGATGGCTGCCACGCAAAGCCCTGTCCTTGGCTCCTCCCCCAGTGGTACTTTGACAGACAGACAGATTCTGTCTCCTGTGGATGGTCTGCACATGCTCAGTAATAGTCAGAATTCTCTCTTTGACTCACGGACATTAGGGCTGTCAAGCTCCGCCTCTCAGGTCACTGCTCACATGGCCTGACCTATGAACTCTGACCTACTCAGCCCAAAGACATGACAGGTGGAACAGAATTCTCTGGAGGTCACGCTCTTTCATAACGACTGGTTTGGTCAGCAGCGAGGAGCAATTATGTATTGATGAAGCATTCTGCTGTGCTGGTGAAGAGTGCAAGAGATACATAAAGCGACGAACAGCTTACAATGTTCTCAGCAGGAGGTGTCACTGAGATGGTGGATGTGCATTAATAGGTTTCCTTCTGTTTAAAAGGCATATTGGACTCTCTGCATGAGAACAGACTGATGTCGAACAGAGCCGGGGTAGCCTATAACACAATCTGAGCATAGCAGATTATGAAAAATCACACAGCTAAGGAAGATTTCACATCATACTTTATATTTCTGAAATAAATTAGCGCAGATCTGGATACACACAGAGCAAGACTGGACACCAAGCCTGCCTAGAGAACTTTGAACATTTATTTTCTCCTTCTCCCTCTCTTTCTCTTACACACACACACACACACACACATACATTTCAGCCATATACTCATAAAATCCCACGTCTCCTTAGCGAGAGGAACAGTGGATACTTATCGGAGTGTATTTCTGGGAGAGACTCCTGCCATGGGCTGACCCAGAACAAGGTCTCGCTTCCTTGGAAACTGAACAGCTGGACGCCTGGGAGGTCACTGGGTCACCAAGGAAAGACGGCCTTGATCTAGGCGCCAAATCAAACGTGTAGTTTCACTGGAACCCATTCGGACCGGCCCACCGGCAGCTTTCTCCTCTGTGGTACTGGCAAAGCCTGGGAACATCAGGGCAGCAGCAGACTGTACTGGTTTAGAGCTGGATGCCCAGATTTAGCAACTACAGCTAGTGCACATCCATCCATAAACCGAAGCTGTTTAAACTGAATCTGGACAAATAAAATTACCCCCCCCCCCCCCCCCAAAAAAAAAAAAAACCTCTGGCCTATATTTACAAAGTCATGATTTTTGTTTATATATATACTTTAAAAAATCCTGGATCAATTTGGCTTTTGCATGGTACCCTTAACCACCAGAGCAAACGGAAATGTGATTGGTGCTTCTCTTGTCTGATTCGTAAACACAGGCCATGGCACTGTTAAATATGCGTACAAGGACAAACACCAGCTCTGCCAGACACCCCCACCCCCACCAGATGTCCTGACTGATCCTGGATCAGCTTCCAGTAGCGCTTTTACTGAAGTTGAGCTGAACTGTCAAGCTTCAGTGATTCAAAAACACAGCATTTTTTCTCTAGCAGACATACTGTATTAGCTTTGATATGTCTGTGTTTCTTTTCTAAGCCATTTTGTATAAATAATGAGGAGATGGATGTTAATGTTGTCATTGGAAGGCTTCACTCGTGCACTTAAGGCAAATTTATGTAATTGTTTGTTTTGTTTTTTCTTTTTTTTCTTTTTAAGGTGGCCACTTTGAATTTTTTGGCCTGGGAATTAAAAAACACTTTTGAGCCAAATAAAATGTATTCATATTGTAAAAAAGAAGGTTCAGACTGAGAGATTATTGGGTGTAAATCAGTGTATGGGGCTGACACGTTCTCCTTAAAGCTGAAGAGAATCTTACGCCAGCGCCAGTGAGGGTTACAGACTACTGTAGTTCCAGACACACTCGGAAATGTTAATAAGTAGAAAACCCCGCCAGGCACACAGGACCCTCCTCAGAACGCCTCTATTAACCCGTGTAAGCTCATTTAGAGTGCAGGAAAATGACAGCAAGCCTAACTGTTGTGCTTCTGACAGCCCGTGGTCCAGTGCTGCTCACGTTGGGCTACGTCCAGCTGGGCCGAGGGGAGGAGCTTCCTCAGACCACGCCTCTGCTCCCCTCCACCTCATCACATGATTGTTTTGTTTTTAAATGTCCTCAACGTTGGTAAAGATTTGCAGAATGTTTGCAGGACGATCAACTGTATATACGCTGCTACACACTATATATATATATATATATATATATATATATATATATATATATATATATATATAGAGAGAGAGAGAGAGAGAGAGAGAAACATCCTGAATGGAGAAATATATTTGGCATGCAGCAGTGTAGCAGTACATTAAGATCAAGCAATGTCATGGTCATGTATACCTACTTCAAGTAATGGTTTTTGATGCAGTTCTGTAACAGTGCTACATTGACTGTGCTACACAGGACGTGAGCTGCTCTGCTGACGCTGGACACTCGTCCATCTCCAGTGTCATTAAGAGTGTAAGCAGCTGTCAACAGCGCCTTGCTGTTTGGGTGAAAACTGTAAACCAGTGTGAAATTACAGGAGTCATCGACATTCCTCGGTGTGCATGATGTGTGTGTGTGTGTGTGTGTGTGTGTGTGTGTGTGTGTGTGTGTGTGTGTGTGTGTGTGTGTGAACTCAGCCCAACAGGGTGGAGATCCCTTGGAAATTACATTTAGCTGCACTGAAAATATATTGTTTGGACAACACATCCCTGACAATGAGACGAATAAACTACTATTGCATAAGTTATCTGTTGAATGAGAACATGTATAGGTATATATATATGTATACGTGTGTGTGTGTGTGTGTGTGTGTGTGTTTGTACTGGCCATTTTATTAGGTACACATTGCTAGTACCGGGTTGGACCCCCTTTTGCCTTCAGAACTGCCTTAATCCATCGTGGCACAAATTCAACAAGGTACTGGAAACATTCCTCAGAGAGTCTGGTCCATATTGACATGATATCATCACACAGTTGCTGCAGATTTGTCGGCTGCACATCCATGATGTGAATCTCCCGTTCCACCACATCCCAAAGGTGCTCTATTGGACTGAGATCTGGTGACTGTGGAGGCCATCCGAGTACAGTGAACTTATTGTCGTGTTAAAGAATCCAGTCTGAGACGATTCATGCTTTATGACATGGTGCGTTATCCTGCTGGAAGTAGCCATCACAAGATGGCTACATTGTGATCATAAAGGGATGGACATGGTCAGCAACAATACTCAAGTAGGCTGTGGCATTGACACAATGCTTAATTGGTACTAATGAGCCCAAAGTGTGCCACGAAAATATCCCCCACACCATTGTACCTCCACCACCAGCCAGAACCATTTATACAAGGCAGAATGGATCCATGCTTTCAAGTTGTTGACGCCAAATTCTGACCCTACCATGCGAATGTCTCGAGATTCATCAGACCAGGTGATGTTTTTCCAATCTTCTATTGTCCAGCTTTGGTGAGTCTGTGTGAATTGTAGCCTCAGTTTCCTGTTCTTAGCTGACAGGAGTGGCACCCGTTGTGTCTTCTGCTGCTGTAGCCCATCCACCTCACGGTTCGACATGTTGTGCGTTCAGAGATGCTTTTCTGCATGCCTCGGTTGTAACGATTATTTGTAGGTTATTTGACTTACTGTTGCCATTCTATCAGCTCTACCAGGAGAGCCATTCTCCTCTGACCTCTGGCATCAACAAGGCATTTGCACCCACAGAACTGCTGCTCACTGGATATTTTCTCTGTAAACCCTACGGTTGTACGTGAAAATCCCAGTAGCTCAGCAGTTTCTGAAATACTCAGACCAGCCTGTCTGGCACCAACAACCATGCCATGTTCAAAGTCACTTAAATCACCTTTCTTCCCCATTCTGATGCTCGGTTTGAACTGCAGCAGATCGTCTTGGTCATGTCTACATGCCTAAATGCATTGAGTTGCTGCCATGTGATTGGCTGATTCGACATTTGCGTTAATGAGCAGTCAAACAGGTGTACCTAAAGTGGCCGGTGAGTGTGTGTCTGTATATATATATATATAGATATACACACATATATATATACGTGTTCAGCACAGACAAAAAGGTCTCATGCACGTTTTATATATATATATTTTTGTCTGTGCTGTGCTGAACTAGTGTCCTCTCTGACAGACGATACTTCATGTGAACTGAAGGCGTATGGATTGATAGACAGGTAGCATATGCACATAAGGGGGGGGGGGGGGGGGGGGGGGGGGGGGCAGGGGTTGCATTTAATTTTAGAACTGAGGAATGATTGGCTTCTGAATCTGACTGACAGGTGACAGCTCTCCTGCCCAGCATATCTGTCTACACACACACACACACACACACACACACACTATCATGCATTACAGATCGTTGTGGGTCCAGGCTCATTATCAGTACATCTGAGGACATTAAGACACTATGGCTAACAGGTGCAATGGAGAGCTGTCAGTGTGTGTGTGTGTGTGTGTGTGTGTGTGTGTGTGAGTGCATGCATGGGGGCTCACATGCTCACATAAACTAGGTGAGAAAGTATGGCGATATGTTTCTTTTATTAAAAGCTCTCAGATAATGATAAATCAGAGAACAAGTTGAGCATGTAAACATAGATGAACATTAATTATATTAGACAGAGTTTATTGGTGGGTGCAAAACACGCTGTGCTGTGCTGTCACGAGGGTCTGTCTATACCTGGCACTTCTAACGACACACAACCAAGCCCACATCCCCCCTCATACACACACACACACACACACACTCCTGTAGGCCAGGTTCCATCACCTGGCCACACTGCTGCAGATTTCACATGGACTAGTTTGATTCATTTCACTGTTGTATTCGCTATAACTGCCAGTTTATAGCTGAGTAATATTATTGGTCTAAAAATTGAGGTAAAAAAAGGTAAGAGCTGTTTATACACAAAGGTTAGTGCAACTCATGCATCATTCATAATTCCTTAATAGCTTCTTATACATCCATCATAACTAAAAAAAGAGAGCCTTATTTAAATCAAAGTATACTTCAGGCCACATCAAACGCTGCAGAGTCAATTATACTAGTCCATGACAAAATCGGAATAATCTGCCATTCAGCCATGAATACCGTCAAACAGTGCGGTTAGGGTTCCCATTGGCAGATGTGTCAGACACCTCCCTCCTGAACGCATGACTGAGGCCCGGCACAGCGGACCCTGTGTTCCTTCACCCTGTCACTTCCTGCACCTACACGCTGTGGCCTAGTCATTCATGACCAAGCATAAAGCGTTACGAGAGGCAGCTCCATCCTCTGCTGCATTTAGGGTGTGGCCGTTGCACAACTGTTTGGGAGCTGTTTGGGGAAAGTCAATGTTTAAAAGCACGTTTTAAGTTTTACCGTGGTGGTGTGGGTGGGGGGTGGGAGAGGTTCTTACTTTTTTTTTTTCCATAGATGGAAGATGTGGATGGATCTACAGTTTGCTTTTTTTTACAGCCATAGAGCACAAATGAACCACTCCACAAATATTATTTAAACCACTATATCTGTCTCCAAATTGAATATTTTAGGATGTTCACACACACACACACACACACACACACACACACAGAATACTAAGACTGGTAGTACCATCATTTACTTTCCAGCATGATGTTTCCACATGGTGTTGGAAACCTTTGAGATTTTGGTCCACTCTGGTCTCCACTGACACGATCGTGCAACGTATCTTCTCCAGACGCGTCATGCGCACTCTCATGCTGTGGAACTACCACATCCCAGTCTGCTGGACTCCAGTAGGGTAACTGGGGAGACCACTGGATTCATTATAAGTCACTGCTTCTCATGGCCAAGGAAGCAGCTGAAGGTGTCTTGAGATGTCCCGTAACAATGTGCACTATCATGCGAGCAGCAGGACTCTGGTAGGTTGTGGCTTTCAGACTCTGATGTCTTAAGGTGCCCAAGACAACACTGCTCATACCACTTCACCCCCACCATGAGTGGAACAGTGTTCAAGTGTGGAGATTGTACGATTACTATAATGTTATGGTCCTGGCGGGCTTCTGATAAGTGTGTAGCACATGCAGTATTTGTACACATGTATAATAATACCGAGTTCTGCCCACCGGCAGAGAACTTCATGTCTGTTCGTGGGACCACGATTGGAAACCATTAGACACTAATGATTTCTAACATTTCAAACACACCGGTGTTTATAGCTGTTCTGGAGAGAAAAGTCTGTTTGCAGAGAGCAAGACAGGAGCAGAATGTTTAGGGGCGTTAACGCTCTGGCAGTTGACCAATCAAAACAAAGTGGGGTGAACTGACCAATCACAAGAGACTGGGCTCATCAGGAGGGGGGGGTTTAAAGACAGAGAAGCACTAACAGTGTTTCAGACAGAGGGGAAAAAGAAACGTTAAAAAAATAAAGACGTTTGCATTTTTGGAACACTTAGGTATCTAAATATATTCTAGTACATCTCCCAAAAAATTTATAAACACTGAAAATGAACACAACAGGTCCCCTTTAAGTAATGCAATAATAATATAAACATAATGTACTGTGATAATACAAATGTATACTGCTTTGCAGTAAGAACATTAAGATACCAGAGCCATGAGCTGTGGGAGGCCTCTCACCATTCAGCTTTAACGTTTTGAGTAATCTCCCACCCCGCTGCACCCATGCGGATGCTGATTGATTCCATTACCTATAGATCAGTGCTCCGAGCAGATAAGGAGAGTGGAGTTTGTGCTCCCCAATAAAATGAGCTTCAGCTTAATGTAAATGTGGTGGGTCGTCGCACGCAGTGACGTAAAAAGGGGGAGGGTCAAACGGCCACCCGCCCCCATGACTCCGACAGCCTCACCTGCTACGACCAGGACGGATCTGATGACAGTACCCCCCCCCCCCCCTCCCCCCCCGTTCTGATCTTTGGTGTGAGCGTTCACTGAAGCACTTGACCTGTGAGCACTGAAGCTCTTAATCTGTGTCTGCCAGCCCTTCTGAGACACCTCTTAACATGTCCTAAATTTAGCATTTTTAATGGCGCAATATATTTTTTCTTTATAGCCAAAACTGTACAGATGATGTCCTGAGCAGCTGTCCATGGTTTCATATGTGCCTGCATGTGTTTACTGATAACACTTCACGAAATAACTAAATAAACTGGCCCCTGTGTCTCGTGCTGAAACACCCGTTGATTGGAGAATGACACGTCTGGCGGCCACCTAACCTTTCACAGGGGTTTATTCGGTGGACAGCACGGAGAGGGAAGCAATCCCTCCGAGAGGGCGACACATCGCTCAGATCGCAAGCTAAAAAACGAAGAAGAATTCCTGGCAAGCGTGACGAGCCACGCGGGGAACAGGAGGGGTGGGCAGCATGGGGGGACAGAGCCTGCCCCACGACACCCTGGGGCTGCCCGCAGAAGCACCTGTGCAGCGCTGAGGCCGAGCAGCAGTAACGATGGCTGGCTTGGCCTGAGCTGCGGATGAAGCGTTAATGTCCTGGAGGGTATTTGATGACAGTCGCAGTAATGTGAGGCGGCACTGGTGTCGCTTACACTCATTTAATCTTTGTCATCAAACCCTTCCACTGCCGTGATTGATGGAGCCAGTTCAGCCCTGTTTTCAGAACCTTATATTTGGATATGATGAACCCTGATCTATGGCCTGGCTTAGCAGACCATTACAACACAATTTTCTTCACTAATTCTACCATGTAAACAAATGAGAAACAGAAGGAAGAGGCCTCTCCACTCTTTCTTTCCCTCTTACTCTTGCTCGCTCTCTCGCTCTCTCTTTCCCATGTGTATGTCGCCTGTTTCTCCGTCTCTCTTGCACATACATGATGAGTCCCAAAGCCCCCGTGTGTATGTCTGCTGCTGAACACGATCTCTTCTATAATTGTCTTCTCTACTTCTTGCCAGGGTTCCAGATGATCTTTGGCTTGGTTTAAATCAAAACTGAAATACAAATAATTGGAAAGGCCAGCTCAGCTCATTCCAGATGGAAAACACGGACATCAGCGTCCCTTTCACACACGCACAAACACGCAAGCACACACAAACACACAGGCACACACAAACACGCAAGCACACACAAACACGCAAGCACACACAAACACACAGGCACACACATCTTTTTACGTACGGCGTTGCATCACAACTATTCAGGCTGACTCTGACACCTGCACTAGTCCCAACGTGCTGGGCCTGCCATGGCTGTTCATTTAGCTTTCACCAGAACTCCCCAGAACCTCCACACGACCAGCTGGAGGAGAGGGGGGCAAGAGCGGAGGGGAGGACAGGAGAGGTGGCAGAAAGGGCAGTTTGTCTTTCGCACGCAGCATAAATAGTGACACCCTTTACCACCCCTCCACAACTCTGCCCCTCACAAACATATCCACAACACACATCACCTCCACCCCCCCTCCAACACTCCCCCCACCCCCCAGTCCCATTAGTAGCAGAAAGCAGGGAAGGGTGACCCCCCCCCAAACTATGGCCAGACTTAGCACTGTCATTTATAGCCCAGCACGCTATCAATCTCAGCAGAAGTGAGAAGTGCAAAGAGCCGATGAAATAGCAGCCATGATCACTATTTCAGCCCGAGAGTGTGAGAGGAGGAGGAGGAGAAGGAGAGGGGGTGATGAAGGGCTACACCACACACCAGGGGAGTTCTGAACACAGGGCCCGAACGCCGTGTGGGCCACAGCAGCACACAGGAACGCCAAGATGTGCAACCAAGATGCAGGGCCGATGAAAACGTTCATGGGTGCACATACTGTACACGTGTTCATGTTTGTCAAATGATCCAGACATCAAGAGTGTTGTTTTCAAATCAGTGTTTTGAGATAAGCGCTCGAGAATTCATGTGTTTGCATGTGTGTGTGCGTGCGTGTGTGTGTGTGTGTGTGTGTGTGTGCGTGCGTGTGTGTATGTGTGCGTGCGTCAGTCTGTGTGAATATGTGTTTGTCAGCATGGGTGATCATTTGACCAACTGGTATCAGACACTACCAAAATGATCCACCTGTCTGCAATAAATGATTTAGCTGTCAAATGTGTGCGGTGTAAATTCTCACTGCTAACCTGGAGATTTTGAACTGTTCCTGAGACAGCAGTCAGACTGCAGAGCAAAAAGAGAGAGAGAGAGAGAGATGAGAGAGAGAGAGAGAGAGTCCCACTCATCATCTTCCCAATATATGCAACAATACACCAGTAGCAAATGCAAATGGAAATATATATATATATATATCACCCTAGCACCATATACATATATTGTACATTCTACAACACATCAGTTAAAACAAGAACATTCACAGCTATTCTGATTCTAGAGTTTCAATAGATTTATTTTATTCATTTGTTTGGTCTTGGCAGATCATAAACACATATGCATATTATATACACATACACTGGTACACATACACATAAACACAAACACATGTACATATACACATACATGTAAAACCATAGACATGTCTACACATAAACACAAATGCACAACATACACAGACTCTAATTGCACAGAGCACATCATAAATGATCCACTCAATGAAAGCATAGAACATGTAATTATATGCAGAAGCATGTTCTCTCTATGACTGTCTCCATCTCTGTCTGTCTGTCTCTCTGTCTGTCTGTCTCCGTCTCTCTGGTAGGTGAGGAAACCTTGGTTTATTTAGCTTTTGGAGGAGAGCTCAACACCCCCCAGTTCCGTCCGCAAGGTGCCTGGAGCAGAGACCACTCTCCCATGACAGCTACATCAACAAGCTGCACGCATACACACACACACACACACACACACACACACACACGTCACAGCACTCGTATTCCATATATACCGTCTCATTTCAAGTTGAGCATATCACCTTGCGTGTGTGTGAGGCTGTGTGTTTGTGTATGTGCAGGGCTATGGGTTATTAGTGGCCTTGGGTAAAGCACACATGCGAGGAAGTGTGTTTTATGTACGTGCTGATATTTGGAAGAGCTCAGAGGAAAGCTCCGTATGTGTCACAGACAGAATCCCTGGAGTTCCATCTGTAATCTGATTGGCTAATGAAGGCTCTGTTTACGTCTGAGAGGGCAGGATCAACATGGCCACCCAAGCAGCTGCTGCAGCCCACAGAGCTGTCAATCAATCAGCAGTCTGCTGGCAAACCTAAGGAGACACTATCCAATCACAAGCCACAATGTTATAGTGGAAAAACACCATTTTCAAATTATAGTATATCATCCGCTGCATTAGATTTTAGCGAATCAGGACGCAGAACCCTTAGACAGGTTCAAGGGTAGGAGCATCGGATTGGTTGATGCCGAACTGACAGGATAACTTGAGGAAAGGTTCTATACAATGTTTGATTAGTATGTAAGGTTTGAAAAGCATTAATGATGCATAAATATGGAGGTAAAAACATTAAGTATTTAATATTAACAGACAACTGAAGGCTTTCATCCTGCAACTCATGATAGTCTCATCGTCTTTGTGCAATGCTTTGCTATTAGATCAGAGAATCTTAGTACAGGGAATTGTACATTATAGTGGGAAGGCAAGGATGTGTGTGTGTTTATTATTGCTGGGATGACTGCTGAGACAGACATATTTACAGTGAGTCCCACACTGAGCCTGGAATGACAAACACACACACACACACACACACACACACACACACACACACACACACACACGGAGGAAGGAAAATAAAGAAAATAAAGGAAGAAAATAAATACAGAATTGAACATTCACATAAACAATGCTCAATATATCACAGCATTATATTGAAACTGTGGTATGTTACAGCACATTTACTATATGTTCACAGTAGAATTTATATAAACACTGGAAACATTTTGCCCAGAATTATTTTGAGACCAGGGGAGAAAAAAATGAGAGAATGGGAGAAATAAAGAGAGAGAGAGAGAGAGAGAGAGAGAGAGTGAGAGAAAGAGAACCGTTTGCATATAAATGAGCTGTAATCCACACATTTGTTCGAGGAGCACACACTAAGGCCCACAGAAGAAATACAAGGGGTTAAGACATCTCCCTTGGGACAATCCCCCACCCAGTCACACCCACAGTACAGTGTGTGTACAGTACAGAGTCACTGCACTGTATGGGCCAATCAATAACTGTGATTACTGGCAATCAATCAGCCAATCTGGCCCATATGATCTAGATATGCATCTGGCCGTAAAGTCTAGTAGTGTGCATTAAAGAGAGAGAAAGAGAGAGAAGAAAGAAAGAGAGAGAGAGAGACGAGGGGTGAACTGTCACATCATTCCTCTAGGCAGCTGGATATGGTGATGACTTGAAGGGGTCAGACAAATTCAGGGATTATGCCCTAAACCCTCTGTGTGTGGTGGAGCTGCTTGGCTACATCTCTGACCCACAGCTGTGAAGACCACACGTTCAGGAGAAGGTCAGTTACCATGAAGGTCACGGCTAGGCAGGATTCCTGTGTGTTATTACAACTCACCAGCTTATTTCAGTCATTTTACACCAAAATGACCTGGAGAAGAGAGCTTCACCCGATAACTGCCGTGGCCCTCCGCTGCGCTGACCTCAAAGCTAACCCAGCTGGGCGTGAAACACACTGCATCCTGCCACACCTGCTGCAGGCCCCAACAGGCTGGCCAGAGATTTGGATCGGGTGATGAAGACACTTTTACAGAGGCCTAAGCATGTGCGTGCGGGCGTGTATGCGTACGCGCGCAAACACACACACACACACACACACACACACACACACACACACACACACACACACACACCGATTAGTATTCTTGTGTTTTATTGCACTCTCATGAAATGGGCATCGTGACATAGCTTCAGTAACAGCTCAGCTTTATTTTGGTGGTGTCTTAGCAACGCTGCCCTGTGATGTTTTATATAGCACGTGGTAAATAACACTAACATGGACCCTTCTAATGCTGTCTGCATGCATGTGTATTTTTGTGTTTATGGGTTGTGTGTTAACTTGACCACTGTTCACACCTTGTGTGTGCTGGGAGAAGATGCTGGCATTCCTACATGAGAAAGTGGCTGTGTTGTGTGTGCATACACACAGAAACACACAAATGCACAAACACACACATTTTCAAACACCTTTAAGCAGGTCAGCTTTGCAATTAAGAGATTATAAGACCAAAGGACTGAACATGCAGGAATGCTCTCAGTGCCTGGGTGAGTCAGCTACCTTCTCACAGACACGATGGGTTGTGGGGGGGGGGGCACTCTGTTGTTGTTGTTGTTGTGTTGTTGTCTGTTGTTCCGAAGTCTAATCTGACATACATGCTGGGCTATGGAGAGTGTCGCCTGCTGTGGGGAGGGTTCTGGTGTCTAATCTGCCATGATAACTCCTTCTATCTGAGGTCCATACTGAAGCCACTCCTCCTCTTATAGTACTCAAAGTTACTGATAATGAAGTGTGTGTGTGTGTGTGTGTGTGTGTGTGTGTGTGTGTGTGTGTGTGTGTGTGTGTGTGTGTGTGTGTGAGAGAGAGAGAAATGACAGGCTTCAGGTATTTTTTTAATGAAAGAGTAAAAACATTTATTAAGAGCAAAAATATTTGTTTTGATCTACCTGAGATTACGTTCAAGACTAGGGTTTTGGATTATCTTTGGATTAGATTTTTTTACCTTGTGCGTGCAAGCCATATTTGCATATTGGCAGATTTTAAACAATGACTGTTATAGCAGCAGTGTGAGTGGGATTAGGAACACCACATGAGCTCCAGATCTGCTGGTTCTGCTCGGGAGTGCAGGGCTGCTGCCCAGAGAGGCTGCTAGGACTGTGGGGTGAATGAGAAAGGAGGGGGGGCACACTCCAAGAGCTCCGCTCAGCAATACAGCACTGTTAACAGAGGGCTGTGTGTGCTCATCATTACAGGCTCTCACAGGTTTAGACACTCTTAACGATTCCACAAAACTATGTGTAAAACAGGGAGAGATTATCAGGAAAGAGAGTAAAGAGAGCTCACACACACACACACACACACACACACACACACACACACACACACACACACACACACTCTTCTTGTCAACACCCCGCATCTTAGCTTTGAACTACAAGGATCCGGGGTGACAAACATGCAAGAGAGAGTGGCGCCTATATCTGATCCTAATCAGTAGCTATCTCATTCTACATCTCTCTCTCTCTCTCTCTCTCTCTCACACACACACAGACACACACACCAAGGTCAATGTGAGGGCTTGGGTCAGGGACTTAAAAAGTCAAACTGTGTGTTTTGTGTGTAAAAACCTAAACAAAAAAGTCTTATCATCATGCTATATGAAAATGAAAAACATTTTTACATTTTCAAATGCTATAACTTGTAGCATAGTTTGAGTAATGTAACAGTTTGTGAGTTTGTTTAACTATTTGCTGCATTGGACTTGGAATGCATTATAACCTAAATAGGGGCATTTAATTTAATGAAGGAGTCAGTTTCCTTATCCCCGCCCTACAACACATGCATAGCATAGAACAGGGGTCGATCGCGAAGGAAGTGTGAGTAGATCGCATGACATTAAAAAGTAGTGGATGAATGACAGGCTATCGTCCATCTGCACTGATAGTTGTATTTTGATTGACATACATGGTAGCCAATCTGACGTAGGGTTTGATTCCCCCCGTCAACGATCGACACACATCGGATGAAGCTGCGCCCGTCGACACTGACGCAGATCCATGCGGCACAACGTCAAAACAGCACGGGAAGGTGATCCATGTAGACGTCCTGTGTAGAATCTCACCCTAAAACTGCAGGGCAAGTTTATAACCTCGTTTACCCGGTGCAGCTGTCGCTGGGATCAGTGTGGCGTAGTTTGGGTGGAGCAGGAATTCTTGTGTTCCTCAGCGCCGTTACACTCATGCAGGTAGACGGCAGGTTTCCCTTACACCTGCGGGACGGAGAACTTTACACCACAGGGGCCTGGTTGCAGAGATCGACGTGCCCTAAACAGCAATTATACACGCAGGCAGGCACACAAACACACTTCTGCACAGCATGGCACTGATTAACACCAAACATCACAAATGTACTCACTAATCACGCATTCATATTCATAAATAACCTATAGGCTATACAGCCTAAGACTCGGCTCGCAGTTATTTTAAGCAGCGATGCTGTTTGCAAAGGTACACGGTAGCTACATAACGAGAAGCTGGCTGCCGGTGCTCTGTCGAATTTTCCTACCTTATCGATATTTTCTACCGTGTACGAGGGCATCGCGTATTTGTAGATGTATCTCTGTAGAGTTTGTTTACCTTATAGAAATGTCATAATGTAGCGCAAATCAGCGTTTAAAAGGTACGATAATCTTTCAATTAAAAGTTTTATTTTGCGTATTCATGTATTGTTATTAATATTAATACAAGCAAATTGGATTGTTTACATATTTGTATGAACATGTTTTTAGCTTGTGTGTCATTATAAACCAGCATTAAGTTCATTAACACTATAGATGGGAAGTTTCGACAGCATAAATGTCATTATAAAACATCATTAAGCCAGCAAAATCATGACGTAATAGTGACTTGCGCATGCGCAGTAAGTCTAGGTAGGAATTTTCGACGGGTGGGAAAGTCTGACAGAACACCCTGTTTGTATCAAAGCCAGAGAACCGTTCGGTCTCATCGTGTAGGACCTGCAGCCTCGCCGCTACCTCCCACCGCGAACGAACGGAGTTGTGCGGCGTTCGGGCGGCACGTTGCCTGAGTCACATCAAACGTTCCGCTGGAAACACAAATATGGCAGCCGCTCTGAAACGGCTCGGCCTCGGCCTCTCCTGCAAATTTATCAAGCACAAACACAACATCCACAGCCGACACGGACATGTTGGGCTTGGAGCCCCACGCACGACTGTTGGCCTGAAACAACAGTGTACGTTTAGGGGCCCTAGGTGAACTTTATAACCGCAAAATCTCGTGAAAAAGTCATCATGCGATTGCAAAACACATTAGGTGACGAAAAGTCTGCGTTTTGTCTTGTAAAATACCGGGGCCTTGTTTTCAAGCGTGAGATTAACTCGTTCCAAACGGCAGGACTGTTAGCATTAGCATGGTGCTAAGTAATAAGCATTTAGCCTGGGTTATACTTGACGCGTCGCGAGCGGCACGAGGGTCCGCACAGCGAAAATGACGTAATTGCAGTGGCTCAGGCCGTGTGCGAGGGCCTCGCGCGCTGTCGATTCGCGAGGTCGTGCACCCATGGGCGTGGTAGCGGGGGGAAAGTGGATCTGACTACCTAGGGCCCGAATAGGGAGAGGGGCCCATTTTGCTCATGTGCCACTTTTACTGGCATTTATAGGGGCCCACTGACATTGAGAGTGTACAGGGCCCAGAATTTGCTGCTACGGCACTGCGTGCACCTCTCGAATTTTGTAACTTCACACTCGCCACGCCTCAGCGCAATGAACAAAGTCATGTTTGCAGGATTTATACACCTTTACAAGGTGGAATTAAAGCACTTGTAAGTCACTTTCAAGGTCCAATAATTAAGTTAAATATTTATACTTGTACTCGAAATGATTCTAAATAATTTGCTTTTAATCACATTATTTAATGGTTGTTTATTTTCAAAACGCCCAATCTTAACGTCTTCATGTTCTCTCATGTTTCGCCCTGGAATTACAAGAGGTTTGTATTTGTATTACAAGAGAACTGTTCAGTCAGACAGTTGTGAAATGAAGTAGTTACAATTTCAAGCATTTTCAAGTACTTTAGCCTAAATTCCAGCACTTTTCAAACCTGAAACACAAAGCAACATTAAAATTCGTCAGGTAAATGTTCATTCCCCCGTTTTTGAGGGGTGTTTCTTTATACTACCACATATCGTTTCGGACAACACTGACGCGAGGTGGGCGGAGTCACGCACTACGGTCACTCGCGAAAGTATAAACCAGGCATTAGGGTTACTGTGCAGCGGCAAGACTGTTACCATTAGCATGGTGCTAAATTATAAGCATTAGGATTACTGTAGCACCAGAACTGTTAGCATTAGCATGGTGCTAAATGATAAGCATCAGGATTACTGTGTGCTGTCTGGGTTTTTTATTAGTGTAAAGAGACCTGCTGAGAAGCCGCCAGTCAGCAGCCCAACCCAACCAAGCGTGCTCGGTTCCCATGACGACCTCCTCTCCTCTCTCTGGCTCCAAGCACCGCTAATGTAGCATGGAACTCTGCAACGGGTAATAACCCACCACCGGGGGCAACGGGCAATAACCCACCGCCATGGGCAACTAGTTCTGCCTAGAGGAGGAGACAGCAGGAGGGAGTACAGTAGGGGAATTCTGGGACTCTAATTGAAATAAAATGGAACATGTGTCTTAGGGGTCAAGCCCTACGGGTCGAGGCAATGTGGAAAGGTAGAGAGAGTTAACACTGGAACTGTTTAAATGGAGATGAAGAATCACAAGGTTCACGCCAATGCATTCTCTCTCTCCGCCACCTCCCCCCCCCCCCCCCCACACACACACACACACACACACTCACAATACTTATTTTCCACACATATATAAGCAAACACATGTTACATTTCCATCCTATGTCCATAACTACACACCATGATGTTTCAATAGCTCTTTGCGGTCGCTTTTGGCTTTGAGGAGCACGCTTACAGTCACAGGACTCACAAAACAAGCACTGTGCCTCGAGGAAATACATCACAGTGAGAACCACATACTACTGCTCAAACTCTGCCCAACTCTGTATCTCTGCCTTTCTTTGTGTGTGTGTGTGTGTGTGTGTGTGTGTGTGTGTGTGTGTGTGTGTGTGTGCGCCTTCATATGCGCTAAGTTTATTTTCTCTTGGTGCTAATGTAAATTCCTCATGAACACCTTCCATCACATTTTCAATGATCCACAACTCGAGTCTCCTCTGGAGACTTATTCTCTCTCTCTCTCTCTCTCTCACTCTATACACACACACACACACACACACACACACACACACACACACACACACACACACACGGAGAACATATCTCAAGCATAGTTCCACATCTATGTTAACACATAGAGCTTTAAAATATCACCAGAAATTCTTTAAACCAGAAACAGGAGAGGATTATTTTAGCGAATCACCACAAAATGTTAACATTTTCAGCACTGACTCCAACCCCAGAGAACGGGCCTGTTTGGAGGTCTGTTTTCTGAGTTGGGGCTGGGGGGCATCACATTTTACTTTAGGAGCCCAGAATTTGCCAATGTGCAGTGTGCTGTAGTTTGTGTCAGTGAGGTGGTTTTGACTAATACAGCACACTAAACTTGAAACCAGAGATTGACTATTTAAGTGCAATATATCAGCTATAAGTCAAGAACATTTTTGGCTGGTAAGAGGACAACATCATCAATAAAAGTGTTTTTGTTTAGTATTTGGTTACAAACACTGAACTTAATAATCACCTGACAATACTGATGATTTATTGTTTTATTGCATTTAACTGCTCCCTCACACATACATACACATGCACGCACATGCATGCTCACGTGCACAAACACGTTTTATTATTAGAGTAAATAAGCAAACAGCAGTGTTCAGTGTTTTGTTATGTGCACAATGTGCACTCTTCCACTGAGTGATCATCTATTCAAACACATTTCTGAACCTGTATTTCTATGACTAGACATATTACCCCTGAGCCTACACTGTGTGTGTGGCCTGTGTGCACCACTCTGTGCATATGTGTGTTTATGAATGAATGTGTGTATGGACTTTGCAATGACCCAAATTGAATTTACGTCTGTCATTATGACTCCCATGTTACTTGTTGCTGAGACCTAAGAGGTGTGTGTGTGTGTGTGTGTGTGTGTGTGTGTGTGTGTGTGTGTGTGTGTGTGTGCATGGCCACACATATTTCTGTGCATGGCTGTGTGTATTTGTTAATGTGTCTATGCATATGCATGTGGGTGGGTGTGTGTGTGTGTGTGTGTGTGTGTGTGTGTGTGTGTGTGTGTGTGTGTGTGTGTAAGATTGTGACGGCGTCAGGCTCAATCAGTCTTGGTGATAAAGCAGATATTCTGTGAGTCCTGCATTCCAGGAGTGGGAGTCAGAGCCTGCACACCACTATCACACTAAAACAACATGGCACCAATGAGACTCACACTGCTGTTATTACCCACTACAAATCACTACACTGCTCCCCCTCCAATATCTCCCTCTCTCCCCATCTCTGCCTACCTCTCACTCTATCTCTCCCAACCCTCTCTCCCTTTCCCATCTCTCTCTCCCTCCCTCCCCAGTTGTCTCTCTCTTTCTCTGTTCTGATCTATCTGCCTCTCGTCTCTCGTTTACACTCATTCCATGAATGATTCCTGCATGTCCTCACCCTGAACTGCCTCGTTTTAAAGCCAGCACTCTTTCTATTGATTAGGTCCTATTATATTAGATCTCGCTTAACCACATCAAGCAGACTGTCAGGCCAAGACTTGTCTCCATCTGGCCTGCCCGAGGCGGCTGTCATGGACTCGGTGACACCGAGCCGAAGCCCACGGCGTTAGACCCTAGTTGGGCGCCAGTGCTGTGGGGACAGGGGGCTGTGTGCTGCTCTGGGGAGCCGCTCAGCTCTGCAATAAAGTGGCAGATGTTGGGGCTTCATGTAGTGCTGATGACAGACTGGGGACTTGGTAAAGGGTTGTTTCTCCACACGTCCTGGCATTATTACAGATCTGAGCACAGACAGAGCAGGCATTTACAATCCGGCAGTTTTTAGATGCCCTCAACCAGGTTTTACTGCAGAGGCCCACAGTGGTGAATGAAGTTCGTTTAATCTATGGTGGAAAGGAAGCCTTAAAGGACATTCACACAGGCACACATATTCTAAAGTTTGAACAGACCGGGCTGAGCAAAACTTGTGGGAAATGCTGGTTATATGGAACTAGCAGGATAAAAGGCACAAGACATCATGCTGTGTGTGTGCACTTGTGTGTGTGTGTGTGTGTGTGTGTGTGTGTGTGTGTGTGTGTGTGTGTGTGTGTGTGTGTGTGTGTGTGGGAGTGAGAGAGAGAGAGAGAGAGAGAGAAAATGAATGTTCACATCTCTTTGCTTGGGCAGAAGACGGTGCTGACACACCAGGGTTAGACCTGAGGGCAAAGGTCAAATGTCATGGTAAAGTCTGCCGGCCATCATGAGAAAAACATGGGTGCACCTTTGAGAGGAAAGTTTAAGGTCTGGTTTTAGGTCCTCAGTAATATATCATGATTACACTGAGAAGGAAACCATGAAATAGAGGTGTATTCAACTAAGGATTTTCATAGTCGAATCTGAATCGTCAGATTTTCCCTTTAGTCAACTAATAGTCGAATCTGGGGGGTTTTATTTTTCTAGAGCACCTTAAACGGGATCCCGTTCTCATTCAGGACTTTTTTCCACTTAAAGTAAAAACCTAAAACACTCAGATAAATGAATAAACATGGTAGGTTGGCTTTATTCAGCTTTTATTTATTTACTTATTTATTTTTAATGAAACGTTAGAGAACATTAACCGTCAGTGCGCATATCGAACAGGCACTGTGCAAAATGTCAATTTTAAATAAAATATGCCTGCCTGAAAATATTTTAAAAATTGCCACACAACTGCAAAATAATTATAAGTAAAGGTTCAAGTAACGGGGTTTAAAAAGCAAACAACAACAAAAAATGTTTATAGGCCTACTTGCCGAGACGCACCGCGACGACACGACACATCGAAACGACAAACGGCTGAACTGTTTTTTTTTTTCGCCTTACGCGTTTTAAATGGTATGTCATGTTGGTTGTTGTCGTGCGAAATGAAAGACGTTGATAACATAACTTGCACTTTACTTTGTTTGATTAATCGTTATCTTTTTCAAAATACTTTTGAAGTGTTTTAGTAGCCATTATAATCTCGACAGATGCTGATCCTGTAGCGTGTTCAGCTCCGCCTGTTTGGATTGTGCAACTGCAGGGTGTGATTTATTAATGTGTAGTAAGGAAGATGCCTATTGTTAATGCGCACACATCATTTAAAAATATTTATTAACAGAAATTAGGATGATTTTATTTGACAAAAGGCTATATATAACAAAAACAAAGACATTTCATGTAACAACTAATGCTTAGCTGCATCCTTGGGCACCCCCATGCAGTTAGAATGGTACATTCGACTATGACGTTCATAGTCGACTAGGGGGTATAGTCGACTATAGTCGAATCAGCGACTATTGCAGGTCACCCCTACCATGAAACATAAATCATTACCGGATTCTTTTTGCTAGTTAGAAATAATTTATTTAGCTAAATTTGCATAATAACAATGGCCTGTTAGGGAATATGTACATGTTATGAAGTACATCTTCACAAGTGCAACTTATAAACAAAGTGGTCCTGGAGTATTCTATACACTGTAGAGGAGATGATACCGTATAAGACTCTGTGGGCTGTGATGGTCAAACACAGACGCACGGACACACACATATGCATGTGCGTGTGTGTGCCAGAGAGACCTCAAAGACAGAGGACTAGATGACAGACATCTCTGACCTCATGTTTCCCCCCATCATCTCTTGTCCTTGTCTTCCTCTTCTCCTTCCTTTACCACATCTCTTGCTCATTCTCGTGGATACCCCCCTCGATCTCTCTCTCTCTCTCTCTCTCTCTCATCATCCTCATTGTTTATTCTGTCTGTCATCAGACCCTCCTTCTATCATACGTTCACAGAAAGCAAAACAGTCTCCCTCCATCCACTCATCTGTCCCCCCTAACACCCCCACCCACACCCCCCCCCCCCCCATACATCCCAGAAACATGTAACTAGTCAAAATAATGCTATCGCTAAGGAAAACATCTCTGCGGAGAGGGGCCACGGAAACCAGCGATGACAGTCTCTGCTCACACATTCCGTCAAGATGCTATCAAGAGCAGCAATCTTTGCACAAGTGTGTGCACAAACAAACACACACACACACACACACACACACTGGTCAAGCATCAGTGATATGTTGAAATGTTCTGAACTAAAATTTGAACATAAAATACTATGATGTGCAAAAAAGTAACACAGAAAGAACAGAAATAGTAAAAAAATAAACACCTGAAATGTTCTGCAAAGCTGTATTTAGTGTGTGTGTGTGTGCGCGCATGTGTGTGTGTGCCTGTGTGTGTGTGTGCATGTGTGTGTGTGTGTGAGCATGCCTCGAGAATGTTGCCATCTCCGAGTCAGTGAAGTGTGAAGGTGGTGAGCTGTAGTGGAGAGAAGGGATTTCTGGGATCACGGATCTCTCCCGATCACCGTCTCCCCGTCGGCCAGTCCGTAAACATCCCACAGCAAGACCAAACAGGAAGGAGCGCTGATCCAATCACGCCGCAGGCCATATGGGTGCTGCCTCGCCATGGTGACCAGCCCGACCCCGTCAGCCCGTGTCTCCTACCTCACAGTAGACATCAAACCATCACATACATCTTCCAGGTTGGGCCTCTCTAGCTTAGCATGCAAACTGCACCCCCTATATACACACACACACACACACACACACACACACACACACACACACACACACCCACACACACACCCACACAGTTCTACCGTTCATACAGTTATATGTATGGACAGAGTCATACATTCTCTGTACTCCAGTGCATTTGGTCTGGAATGAAACAGCAACTCTGAAGGAACGACTGCGTTAGCTCAAGTCCATTATCTCTCACACTCCTGCACTGTGGGCGGAGTTTTGTTTTTCTTCTCTATAAAAAGACTTCATTCAAACAAACAATGGTGTGAATGCATCAGCCAGGCAGCCCGGGCTTTCACAGACAGTAAAACCATGAAACACGCAACAACACGGCTCAGTAAAACAAAAACTGAGCTTTTGTGTTTATCAAAGCGGAGCACAGCATTTTAACAGGCTCTGTCGATCAGACTTTCAGAGTCAACGTTACTTAGCAGCCTCTAAGTTCCCGGGGCCTCTGCGCCTTCTGCTCCAGCTCAGCAGGCCAGTTTGGCCCCCGTGTGGCTGGGTTGGAGTGTGTCCTGCTGGGCACAGGGCAGCGATGCCACCCCCTACCCGCCCTGGAGATGTGGAAGGCAATGAGAAGCTGGTGGAGAGGAGTCATGCGCTGGGGTCTCATTCTGTGCACAGTTCCCCCCACCCAGAACTCAACCTTTACGCAACCTTGTCCAGGAGGCTGCTGGGACGTCTGACTCCTTCACTCCTCATCACTCTCCCTTGCGGTAAGGAGGACCAGATGGCGAGCGCCAACAGTGGACGCCTAATTGAATGGCACACGGAACAATTTTGCCATCGTCTCAGGAAGTGACCAAATCAATAGCACATTTACAGCCATGGTGGACAAGTGGAGAGAGAGAGAGAGCTAGAGAGAGGGGGGGTATAGAGGAGAGAGGGGGGGTATAGAGGAGAGAGGGGGGGTATGGAGGAGACAGGGGGGTATAGAGGAGAGAGGGGGGGTATAGAGGAGACAGGGGGGGTATAGAGGAGAGAGGGGGGTATAGAGGAGAGAGGGGGGTATAGAAGAGAGAGGGGGTATAGAAGAGAGAGGGGGTATAGAAGAGAGAGGGGGGTATAGAGGAGAGAGGGGGGTGGTATAGCGGAGAGAGGGGGGTATAGAGGAGAGGGGGAGTATAGAGGAGAGAGGGGGGGTATAGAGGAGAGAGGGGGGGTATAGAGGAGAGAGGGGGGGTATGGAGGAGACAGGGGGGTATAGAGGAGAGAGGGGGGGTATAGAGGAGACAGGGGGGTATAGAGGAGAGAGGGGGGTATAGAGGAGAGGGGGAGTATAGAGGAGAGAGGGGGGTATAGAGGAGAGAGGGGGGTATACAGGAGAGAGGGGGGGGTATAGAAGAGAGAGGGAGGTATAGAGGAGAGAGGGAGGTATAGAGGAGAGAGGGGGGTATAGAAGAGAGAGGGAGGTATAGAGGAGAGAGGGGGGGTTTAGAAGAGAGAGGGAGGTATAGAGGAGAGAGGGGGGGGTATAGAGGAGAAAGGGGGGGTATAGAAGAGAGAGGGAGGTATAGAGGAGAGAGGGAGGTATAGAGGCGGTGGTTGTGTGAGATGGGGGGGGGATCTCTGGCATTAATGAGGTTGCGATCGAGAGATGGGAGCACTGAGAGCAACATAAGCCTTCACTGCCTGTCAGGCAGTCTCTCCTGAATGAACAGCCCATCAGTACAAGAGTCGTTAACTCCTGCAGAAAAGAAGGCATTACAGTACCTGGAGAGGAGCAGGACTAGACTGAGATGTGGGGAAGCACACACACACACACACACACACACACACACACACACACACAGTCCCACACACACACAGTCCCACACACACACACAGTCCCACACACACACACAGTCCCACACACACACACACACACACACACACACACACACACACACACACACACACACAGAGTTATAAGGCGTCCAGTATCACGGCTGGACGCGTCTCAAATATTAATAATTACAGGCCAAACAAACGGCGGAGCTTCCTGGCTTTCCACCACGTGGGGAATTTCAGTGTGTTGGAAAACGACCCTGTGCCAAATTAACCATGATGCCCTGCAACTGGAGACTCAGGTCTTCACTGGACATATACGGCTCACTCCTACCTGCTTACATGTGTGTGTGTGTGTGTGTGTGTGTGTGTGTGTCTATCTATGTGTGTGTGTGTGTGTGTGTCTTGGGGAAGTTCAATTTTGGTGTTATTGCCTGAGTAATAGTATTACAATATAATAAAGCAGTTCATTGTTCTGGTTATCCAACGAGACAGAAAGCGCAAGCATAGAAAATAATAGCTAAAGACGTTTGAGAAGAATGTCCATCCATCATGTCCGCTGTTGGGCCCTGTCTGAGAGTAATGAGCATGTAAGCGTAGTTTGCCTGACGTCGCCTGGACTACTGTTATACTGTTATACTAAAGTGGGTGATGTAGTGCTGGCAGAAGGATGGAGGTCTGGAGGGTGGAGGTCTGGAGGGTGGAGGTTTGGAGGGTGGGGCCACGCAGGCCTAGGCTCCAGCCAACATGGGCGTCCAGCCCGCGAGGCAATCGGCCTGCAAGGCATTTTGTGTCAAGGGCACTTTCTCACTCCCGACTCATTTGTTACACACACAAACTCAACAGGTCAGTATCAAAGAGCCCTTACGCACCCCGGCGTTGAACCCCGCGCCCCCCCCCCCCCCCCCCCCCCCAATACCCCCCCCGCGCTCTCCTCTCCCAACTCTGTCTCAAGGTCTGATAAGCAGAGGAGGAAGCGGTGGTGATAATCGATGACATCACCGGGTGACGGATGAGACTAAATTCCCTCCAGCAGCTGCGTGGATGTGGGCGGAGCTAGCTTACCGCTCGTGCTCCCACAAGAGAACAGGGGAGTTCGTGGAGTGGTGTGTGTGTGTGTGTGTGTGTGTGTGTGGGGGGGGGGGGGGGGGGTTGATCATGCAAGAAAAACAAGGGATGGCAAGAAGCAGAGAGTGAGACAGAGCAGCGAGTGGTGGAGTGATAGCAGCGAGTGGTGGAGGGATGGAGAAACACTCCTGCCTCCATCTTGTTTCTGACGTTTGGTTTGCTGATCGCGCCGGGCTCGCCCACCTCTCCCAGACATCGTTACGCAGGAAATATGGGGCGGCCAGCCTTTGTAGTGAGAGCGCAGTGTGTGCCTGCAGAGGCCGAAGGTTATTTATCGGCCGGCGGAGGAGGGGGGGGGGTGAGGGGAGGTGGAGCGAGGGATGTGGAGAGGAAGGGGAAAAGAACGAGTGTGTGAGTGGCTGCCGCCTTATTAGTGTGATTTACAACAGAGCTGCATTAGTTCAGCTTCATGAGAATCCCATCCTATTACACACACACACACACACACACACACACACACACACACACACACACACACACACACACACACACATGCAAATTATAACCATGAAAAACATGTATACCCACTATAAGCATGACTGCAGCCTATCGGAATTCATTATTTTTCTGTTTGGAAGTGAAATGCAACTCACACAAGCAAACGATCACACTCACACAAAAGCTACACACGTACACAAAAGCTTCAAAATGAAAATACAGTTTGAAACAGTGACTGCACACAATGTTGTAATCTGTGGTGAGAGAAGCCTGGCCCAATCCAGGACATTAGAGACCGGGGGGGTCTAGTTTGGAGGGGGGGTTTGGGGATGTGAGGATGTGGGGGTGTGAGCAGTGTTTTCAAGCTCTTATTCCTCTAACAGGCATCAGGCCACTAATAATGTGTTCAGAGAGAATAGCTAGTGTTGAACATCTGTGAAATCCATCGAGAGGGACAAAGTAAAAGGTGCCCCCCCCACTCCCATGTAGAATTCAAAGTCATATTGGCATCTCTTTAAAAACCCAACTATAAAAACCCAAACGAACAATGAACAGGAAAATCCAATGACCTCCATACAGCTGAAGACTGATGTTGCAGTGCTAATGCGTGCTGTCACGGACGCGTGCTGTCTCACCTGCTCACACACGCGAGATCTTCCTCCACACACTCCTCTCACCTGCTCACACACGCGAGTTCTTCCTTCACACACTCCTCTCACCTGCTCACACACGCGAGTTCTTCCTTCACACACTCCTCTCACCTGCTCACACACACGAGATCTTCGTTCACACACTCCTCTCACCTGCTCACACACACACGAGTTCTCCCTTCACACACTCCTCTCACCTGCTCACACACGCGAGATCTTCCTTCACACACTCCTCTCACCTGCTCACACACGCGAGATCTTCCTTCACACACTCCTCTCACCTGCTCACACACGCGAGATCTTCCTTCACACACTCCTCTCACCTGCTCACACACGCGAGTTCTTCCTTCACACACTCCTCTCACCTGCTCACACACACGAGATCTTCGTTCACACACTCCTCTCACCTGCTCACACACACACACACGAGTTCTCCCTTCACACACTCCTCTCACCTGCTCACACACGCGAGATCTCCCTTCACACACTCCTCTCACCTGCTCACACACGCGAGATCTCCCTTCACACACTCCTCTCACCTGCTCACACACACGAGATCTCCCTTCACACACTCCTCTCACCTGCTCACACACACGAGATCTCCCTTCACACACTCCTCTCACCTGCTCACACACGCGAGATCTCCCTTCACACACTCCTCTCACCTGCTCACACACACGAGATCTTCCTCCACACACTCCTCTCACCTGCTCACCTCACTACTCCCACTCCTGGGTCTCTGCTGCTTCATGCACTCACACACCACTTAAAGCTTTCAGCAAGGATCAAGTACTTACACACACACACACACACACACACACACACACACACACACATATATATATATATACAAACTTTCTCTTTCACACAGACATTGTCGAATACGTATATGAGTGCACACACACTCTCGCTTTCACAACCACACACACATGAACATACACATGAATACATGCAGACATTCTCTCTATCTCTCTCTCTCACACACTCACACACACACACACACACGCAGACCCCCTCTCCTGCACTCCTACTTAGACATTATCTATGACATTATCTCTGACAGTGTGCGGGACCACTCACGGGAGTCTCCATTTATCTCCCCACATGTGTGCTACCATTCCATTAGTTTTTAAAGAACACTTCAACATCTACTCAAGTCACTTTTTGATAGAGTACTAGTACTGTTACTCAAATATGTGTCTCTAATACTTTATATCTGTCTGGCACAGAGAAACAGCGCAGAGACACAGCTCAGCACCCACTCTTACAGACTGGGACACATCCATATTGAATATATGTGTAAAGATACACACACACACACACACACGTAATGGAGCACATGTGAACATGTGTACACACACACACACACAGAGTAGGGGTCAGCTTTCCGCTTGTGTTGCTTCAGAGACGTGAAGTACACATGAAGTCGTTTCATGGTAACCTGCTACACTGCTATATGTACCCTGAAAATGAACACCGTGTTGTGTCCATAACACCATACACTGTATCTTACCATGTTGTGTCCATAACACCATACACTGTATCTTACCGTGTTGTGTCCACAACACCATACACTGTATCTTACCATGTTGTGTCCACAACACCATACACTGTATCTTACCGTGTTGTGTCCACAACACCATACACTGTATCTTACCATGTTGTGTCCACAACACCATACACTGTATCTTACCAGGTTGTGTCCACAACACCATACACTGTATCTTACCATGTTGTGTCCACAACACCATACACTGTATCTTACCATGTTGTGTCCATAACACCATACACTGTATCTCACACACAAACCCATGGGCTTGCTATCACATACAAGAAAACTGTAAAATTATTTAAACTTCTAGCGCATTAGTGCATGTACTAGAGGGTTGGAGCAGCATGTTCCCATGCAAACCGTGTGTGTGTGTGTGTGTGTGTGTGTAGGAGGGATTCCATGTTCCCCGTAAAGCAGTGTGGAGAATTGCCTAGCGAGCCCTCTTCAGGGGGACAGGCCCTAACCCGCCACCGCTCTGCATTTTGCATAATTCACCACAGTTTTCCTTCAACAGGATATTTTGTATGTATTATCGACTTGTAAAATTCTGGGTCACATTCACTTCTGGAAAGTCTCCCTGTTTGAGTTTTTACGTTTCTCTGTCCGTTTTGTGTGAATAAATATATGTGTGTTTGTGCAAGAGAGAGACAGAGTGTGAGTGAGAGTGAGAAAGAGAAATGGATTGTGTGTGTGTGGTGTGTGTGTGGTGTGTGGTGTGTGTGTGTGTGTGAGTGTGTGTGAGTGTGTGTGTGTGAGTGTGTGTGTGTGTGTGTGTGAGGACCTGGGTGAATATGATTATTGTGATGAGTTATTTTTGCGTCAGTTCCTCCAAAATGCCTACATGCTGGATCGAGGGAAAACGCAACAGTGTGTGTGTGTGTGTGTGTGTGTGTGTGTGTGTGTGGCAGCTTTTTGGTTTGGGACACTGGAGACCTCAGTGAATATGATGTATATATTTATTTGTGTGTGTGTGTGTGTGTGTGTGTGTGTGTGTGTGTCCCACTTCACCATTGCTCTGGGGTGTCTCTCAGTCAGCTATAGACAGACACAGAGAAGGAGTGATTATGCAGGGCGTCTGGGAGACGCTCAAATGAGATTACTTCACTTTATTTCCTACTTTCTCTCTGACACACACACACACACACACACACACACACACACACACACACACACACACTCTCTCTCTCTGAGCCCCTGCTTCTGAGAATTTCACAGAAGAAGAGAATCAGAAGAATGAATGTAATAAAGATAAGCCACTTCATGATGGACTTCCCTACAGATAGAGAAGGTCAATCACAGAGTATCCACCTCCACAGAGAGCAATGCAGCACACACACATGTACACACACACACACACACACACACACACACACACACACACACAACTCCAGTTGTGCTTTTAAAGATTTAATTGCACCACAGGGAAAACCTAAAAAGCTTCTTTTGGCTTATTTCACCAGTGGCAAAGCAAGATTCAGAGAGGGAGGGAAGAGATAGAGGGAAAGAGAGAGGGAGAGGAAGGGAGGGAGAAAGAAGGAGAGGGGAGGGAGGGAAGAAGAGAGAGGAAGAGAGAAAGGAAGGGAGGGAAGAAGAGGGAGAGGAAGGGAGGGAAGGAGAGGGAGAAGAAGGAGGGAAGGAGAGAGGGAGAGAGAGAGGGAGCAACACAAAGAGACAAAGGTACATGATTTATATCCACAAAACACTGCTCAGCTACACTAAAGCAACATGAATAACCCTTCGCTGCAGGGTTATACTACACACCACTCCACCAAATTACTGAATGATGTGTGTACAAGAGTGTGTGACAGTTAAAGAATGAGAAACTCATTAAGTGACTGATTAGGGGGAGGGCTGTTGTCATCTCCTTTGCCCCCCTGCTGGGTGTCACCTCCCTCTGATGGCTTTACCATCTCCTACTAGTCCAAAATGGACCACCAGGGTCTTAACACACACACACACACACACACACACACACACACAGATATGAGTCAGAGAGGGACAGAAAGTGGTACGAATTTAAGAGAGTGGAGTAGATTGTTTTAACTGGTTACAGGTTCCACTGAGCCAGCCATGATGTTTCTGAAATATTTTGTAATCTATTTCTCATTTGCAATCATCTTCAATCCAGCCGTCCTCAGCCCTGGATGTCCTCAACTCAGGCCCCACCGTCAAACATGAGTTACGTCCTCTGGACAGCCACCTGGGCCAGGAACCTCTCCCAGTGCACAGGTCACCGTGCTGGATCCAGCATGCATCGTTAAATTCCACGTCCCTCGTCTCCATTTGGGTGGAGGGAGCAAGGTGTGTATAGCATCTGTGTGGGGGCGGAGCAAAGCGTGAGGGTGGAGCTAGGTGTGCATAGCATCTTTGTGGGGGCGGAGCAAACCATGAGGGTGGAGCTAGGTGTCCACTGGGGCAGCAAAGCAGGAAGCCTTTATGCTGGGCTGCACAGAGCGATGTTGGCCACAGAGAGGTGTGGGCGGAGCTAAGGGTAGCTGGGTGGAGCGGGGTTCTCCAGGTGTCCGTGTGGAGGGACAGCTGGGTGGAGTCTGGCTCAGATCGAGGCTGAAGCCAGTACCATGGTGCACACAGATATCTGATTACTGTGATGCACACTTGTATCTGATAACCATGGTGTACACAGCAGTCTGACAGCCATGGTGCACACAGGAATCTGATCATAATGGTGCACACAGGAATCTGATAACCGTGATGCACACAGGTATCTGATAACAGTGATGCACACCAGTATCTGATTAATAACTAATCAAAGAAGAGGCTCTGGGTTATGAAACTTTTGGAGGCAGATTTTCACATTTTCCATACATGGCTAAGTGTGTTTGTACATACAGTGAGTGTGTGTTTGATTGTGTGTGGGTGTGTATGTGTGTGTGTGTGTGCATTTTCCCTTATAATGGTTTGACCGGGCTTGGCCAGCCAAAGGCTGCAACAGAGATGCTTAGATAGTGACCACATTCCTACAGGGTCTGAATCTGAACGATATAACACACTGAGTTAGCACAGAGAGAGAGAGAGAGACATACAGAGGCGAGACAGAGACACGAGAGAGAGAGAGACAGAGAGCTGAAAAGACAGAATGACTGAACGTGAAAGCAGAGGTTCAGTGTGTAGTGTCCAGTGCATTAGAACGGGCTTCTTACAGGATGAGGAACTTCACACAATATCACTATTCAGAAGGCTTTGCCTGTGTCCTTTTAACCTCTGGTCTATGGATCAAAATCCCCTGCATTTTGCTGTTAATAGGATTGAAGAGGGGGGTGTGTGTGTGTGTGTGTGTGTGTGTTAATCTGACTCAGCAGGGGTGTTGATGAACAGACACTCTCCTGGACTACAGTTCTAATCCAATGAGGAACACTGAGCTCTGGGTTCTGACTGAGCCTACCACCAGTGTGATTATCGCAGAGAAATCAATAACTGTAAACGAGTTTATCTGTATTCATGACTTCCTAAACCTTGCCACTGTATAGTTAAAACATGCAAACTCTTCACACTACAATAATAAACATTCAGCGATGACCTAACCGGAATATTAACATTAATATCATTGTTTATTAATATCTGATGATATTGGCATGTTCTTATGTTGTGTGTAATTGCAATCATTAATATTGTTATTATAGTGCCTTGGTTGGTTTTACTCTCTAGTCGTGTGCGCGCACATGGGTCCAAGAGCGAGCCGCACGCGGGAGGTCCGGGGGGGTATTTTAGGTTGTCAAACCCCATGTGTTCAAATCGCCGCATCTGCTGTTCTTTTTTTGAAAGTGTCCCAAAATACCTGCACGTTCCATGAAAACCTTCTTCGTGTACTTAAGATGCCGTCCAGCGGACATTTCTTTTCCAAAAGGGCTGAAGTGGGTTTGTGGAGACCATTTGCACGTCTTACTTTTATGTAAGAAAACAGAACAGAGGGAACAAATGGATAAACCGATAGAGGAAAGCGAAAGGCGAGGGCTGGAAGAAGGGAAGAAAAGACAAATAAACGAACGAACTCCGCAGAAAAGACGAGGGCAAACAACGCGGGGCAGTAACGGATGGGCATTAGACGTCGCTGTCGTCATAATTCGTTGCTGAATAGCCCAATTTTTAGGTTTAATAAAATGTAAAAACAAACACAAGTCCAATGTCGACAGAACTTTGTTTTAGACAGTTACGAATTGGGATTATCGTAATTCTTTTCGAAACCATGTTACTGCAATCGTTTGATGTCTTCTAGGGTGAAGAAGCTTTTTTTGTAGCGTGTGGGTTTTGGTTTGAGTTATTTTTAAGTCGACGCGGTGAAAAATATCCCAAACATTTTAACGGTCTGCCTTCAAACGCAACCCCAAACTTTTTTCATTTAATTAAGTTTCAGTAAAGATTCCTTTAAAAGTTATTATTGGAGTGCAAGGACTGTGTCTCAGTTCTAAAACATGACCCCACAAGGAAATGGTTTATGTTAATTTAATCACAAAGCAAACCAATAATCCCAGTCAAATTACAGAAATATATGTAAAAGCGGACTTGACAGCGCAGAAAACGCACTACAAATGAGCTAAAAATATATATAATTTTCTCTTAATCACATTGTTTTTATAGTTTTTTTTTAATGCGGGGTCTAACGAACTGATACGAGACTGGATTAACAGACATAGGCAAGAAAAAATGTCTCGTTCTTTCCCTTCTTCCCCTCTCCGTCTTTCTCCTCTCGTCACCTCTCTCTCTCTGTGTGTGTGTGTGTGTGTGTGTGTGTGTGCGTGTCCAGTGATATAGATAGGTCGGTACCTGGCGCCCTCCTGCGACTATAAGCAGAATTTCACATCAAACGTCGTCAGTTGGAATATGAAACACATGGGTCAGATCACAGAACGGAAGAAACGAGGCGAGGTTGAAGTATCTACTGTTACCCGTAAAACGGCAAGAAGACGGAGAGAAAGGAGAGAGAGGTGTTTTTATTTGAGAGGTTGTGTGTGTATGTGTGTGTGTGTGCTGACCTGATCTCGAAGATTACTGGTTTGCTGGGTTCTGTCATACAGCTGATATATCCATCACACAGATATAAACCTCTATAGACCTTACTCATGCTTGCACGCGCACGCACACACACACACACGCACACGCACACGCACAATGCTGCAGAATGTGTATAAGGACTAAACTCAAGTCAACGTGTACTGTTAGACTTTATTAAGCTTTTTTCTTGATGGCTACTCCAGTAACTGTAAAAGCATTAAACATAAACTGTAAGTGTAAAACAATCAAGCAACATTGTGTTCACAGACTGATGACCATGTGATCACACTACGTTCTCTCTGTCTGTCTGGATTTAGCCTCCAATTCCCAGATAGCAGCAGGGAGATCTGTGGATGTCCACGGTGAAACCCAGACAGAGATCACCACAGTCACTCAACAGAAAGACTCAAATCACTTCATGATCATAGCAATAAATACAATAATGATGATGTTAGTTTAATAATGAGCTGTTCATCACCCACTCTATACACACACACACACACACACACACTCCTGACACAGTCATTGAGGTCGCACGTAACACAAATGAAAGCACTCACCACTGCAGTTCCTCTCTGTTCCAGGAGCATCTCCCGTGTCTCCCACCCCGTGTTTCCATGGGTCCACAGCGCCCCCTGTGTCTCTCTGGGAGCATTACCAATGTCACCCTGTTTTTCGGAGTCCCTCGAGTCCCCCTGTGTCTCTCTGGGCCCACAGCGCCCCCTGTGGCCGTCTGGGTCCACAGCGTCCACTGTGTCTCATTTCTCTTCCACCCATTCACTGCTTCATCTCTCCACCCACACATCCATCACCTTTCCTTTCTAATGGCTTCTGGGTGATGACAGGGTGACTCTCTGTGTGTGTGTGTGTGTGTGTGTGTGTGTGTGTGTGTGTGTGTGTGTGTGTGTGTGTGTGTGTGTGACGGCAGTAAAACTGTAGAATCATCAGTCAGAGTCAATGGATGGCCTTGGTAACTGTGATGATGAGC
>NC_135220.1:2180215-2210215 GCF_052324685.1 Brachyhypopomus gauderio
CACACACACACACACACACACACACACACACTCAGATCCTCCGTTACTACTGATTTTACCATAGATTAGTTAATTTCATGTTTAGAAATGTATTGTCCCAATGCTACATTACACATAGCATGTATATTCACAAATTCTAAAATACTTTTAATTTGAATTCATTTATTTATTTTATTTTAATTAATGAATGCATTAATGAGAGAGAGAGAGACAGACAAAGAGAGAGACAGCGAGAGGGACAGAGAGTGTGTGTGTCAGTATGTCCTGTTGCTCCTTACCTCCGTGAGGCTTGCAAGGCCCTCGGTTGGTCATGTGATCTTCTTGGTAACCACGAGGATGTTTATAGGACATAGTGTGAACTCTAAAAACATGCAGTAGAATCAGAACAGTGCTGTGGTGGCCGGAGTGAGCAGGGGTGAGGAGGGGTGAGCAGGGGTGAGGAGGTGTGAATTGTGAATAGGGGTGAGCAGGGGTGAGCTTGAGAGAGAACAGCCCTCTTGGCTTTGCATCTTTTGTGTGTGTGTGTGTGTGTGTGTGTGTGTGTGTGTGTGTGTGTGATTTACTCTTTAGAAGGTTCAATCTGTGTGTGAATTTTTCACTCTACTGAGGAATTTATTAAAATCATCCAAAATGTTTATATGTACTTTGCACCAAAGCACAAATTGACCCATAGGTGTAGAGATTACACACAATAGTGCAGATTCCAGTTCAGTGTATACATGTAGTCTTCATCAAAACAGTACAATTAGCCAAGATCAGCATAAACATGTTCCCTGCAAGGCTAGGTCTATGCACACACACGTTTTTGAACCCCTTGACTTTGAGTTCTGTAGATTATGATCAAAATCTGATTACATACACCTCTATGTTTGCAGGGGCTGGCGTGAAGACCTGTGGAGACCTCCAGTACTGGCACAAATGGTGTGGAGACACTGAGTCATAAGTCAGAGGAGCAAGGAGAAAGAATGAAGAAACAAATGGCACCTCAAGTGTGTGTGTGTGTGTGTGTGTGTGTGTGTGTGTGTGTGTGTGTGTGTGTGTGTGTGTGTGTGTGTGTGTGTGTGTGTGTGTGTGTGTGAGAGAGAGAGAGAGAGAGAGACTTTTTTTACCATCAAGGCCTTTTTTTGCTCCTCTTTGCAGATTAAAAATAGACGTGTCTAAGCAGTAGTGCTATAGAAAACCTCACTACAGTCTCTTAAGATTTGCAATCTAAGATGTAACTAAGAATGTATTTGAGCCATACATGGGCTGTATTGTTTTAGAATACATCTCTTTACAGTTCAGTTTCTCATTGATTTGTTCATAATAAAGAACATTAAGATGTGAAGGATATAAATATCTTCAAAAAGAAGGAGTCTTCATAATTGTATTATTTATTATTATTATTCAAATAATTTTAGCTTTATAAATCATTTAAATTGTGCATCTTAAAAGTATGGGTGGTGTGGAGGTTTTATTTAAATTATTTAAGCCTTTAAATGCTGTCTCTGTCTGTCTATTTTAGTAGGGTTTTTTTTTCACAACTCGACTATGTTTGACTGAACACGTGCACCCGTGTGTGTGTGTGTTCTATAAGGTTACTCTGAGGAGTTGTAATGTAGTCACAACAGAGAATGAGAGAGCCAGAGGAAACAGGGGGCGAATCCACTTCCTAAACGGGATGACAGAACCAATCACTGATCCAGACCACACACACACACACACACACACACACACACACACACACACACACACACACACACACACACACACACACACACACACACACACACACACACACACACACACACACAGCATTAATTTATTATAATTTTAAGGAAGAGCACAGATACAGGCCTGAAAATCTAAATATTGTAGCATTACTAATGAGGAGACAAATTACAAACACCAATACATCACAGTGGTGATTACTGAATAAGTCCAGTTATTCTGTGCTTTATCATCTTTTTGATATTTCTGTTTTTGGCTGTTTCTGTTTATTAGTGACCCAGTACACATAATGGCCAAAAGAGGCAGATGATGCTTGAAGTCACTGTTGTGAGTGTGAGAGAGGTCGGCACTAATGTAGAACACATGGTGAGACACATTTAAAAACTCTCCCTCTCTCTTTCCAGATGGTGTAGAGCTGTGGTTTAGATGGGATGGATTCTACTCTATTCTATTCTATTTCCATATCCAAATGTCTTATTTAACGTTCATGGGGTCTGAAAGGCCCCTCTCTGCCCGGATGTATGTCTCTCAGCTTTCAGGCTGAAATAAAGTTCGAGAATAACAGGCAAGCAGAAGGACGTGAGGAGGTGCTAGAAGCAGGCCTGTGTCAGGACTAAAGGGAACACCCTTTACATGTCATTAGTCCTACTGAAGGCTTCACCGGCCTCAAACGTGGCCGGGTGCCGAAATCTGGTCCGGATTTTCAACTGTTTATTCAAAATATACAAAGCAGATACACCCAGTGTGGCTATACTCAGACAAATCTGCAGAGCGGTTATCAAGTTAAACTGAATTAACAGGACAAACAGATTCCCACAAAATCTGTTTATTCTCGGACTAAGCGTCATATGACAGTTCATAAAATAAACCTCACGGTAATGCAAACAAACGCATCCGTTTCATGTGCTGTTAACAAGCAGCTATGAGACACATCCTACTGCTCGCACAGCCATTCACCTGACCAAAGTCAGAGTCTTATGGGCTTACAGTATACGAGAGAGAGAGAGAGAGAGAGAGAAAGGGACAGGGTGGTAGGGACAGAGAGAAAGGACAAGCCCTACACTCCATGCTGTCTTATTAAGACATGCTGCTTTTTTCTGCTGGCATGATAAAAAAGAAAGAATTGGTAAGTCTATCTCAAAAAAGCCATTCGGACAGCACTGCTTCATAAATGTAGGCTACATAAAAAAAATACACCACAGCTGCTAAAAGGATTTTCCCTTCAACCCGTATCCCAAAAGTCAGCCATCGATGTTGAAGCTGAGAGAGAGGAATTATCCCATCCATCTTTTACCCCCCCACCCCTCACTCGCCTAATTTAATTGTTAGGGTGAAAACGGGAAGTTCCACAGTTTCGCTTCATAAACGTCAACCAGTCACTGAGTAGTCCATAGCATAGACCATCTCCGCCATACAGTGTGTGAGTGTGTGTGTGTGTGTGTGATGTATGGTGTAACGAGTGTTTATGATGCGTGACGCGTGATATTCAGGGTCGGGAAAAGAGCTTGGGGGAGGAATGGGGTTCTCTGGAGAGAGATAACTCTGACAGACCAGAGACTAGCACCAGTACTCTACCAAACAGGACCCAGTCTTCAGGGAGTTCACCAATACACACACACACACACACACACACACACACACACTTTCTTTTTGCTCTGGCCTACGTTCTGAAATGGGGCCACAGCAGGTGATCTCAGGAACTCTCCCTGCTCAACTGCATGTGGGCCTCCATGCTGCAGTTCAGTACCGACTCCTGCAACATTAGTTACTGGATCATACCAATAGGCAGTGGTGTGCAGTCAGGCCCTTGGGTCTCTACATAGAAGGGCCAAACGCAAAAGCAAAGTTTATATTAATATAAAATTAATGAATAAATTTAAATAAAAACCAATCTATTCAAGCAGGCTCGTTTCCATATTTGTGGTCAATATAGGGCTAACTTCTGTCCGAGGGCGGTGCTAATCAAAACAGCTCATTAGTGTGACTGCAGGGACTCACTGCTGTTAATATTTTGAAGGGCTCTGTAATGCAAGACCATGCACAAAGCCAGGCTAAAAATGCCAAACCAGCTTAGCTAGCTGGCTAACATGACAAGCTAATGACCTTTAACCTTATGACACGAGCAGCTGGGTAAACAGCATGTTTTTTTTTTTTTTTTTTTTTTTTACAGTCCGATTAATAAATAGCAGTGCTAGATTAAAACTTGTTTACAAGAAACTATAACAACAGTGTGAGTTTCTTTTTTATTTCATTAATCTATTAAAACGTTCAAAACTGATTTGTGGTTAGTTAAATGTCCATGGGTTGGCCTTCTCTCAGGTTAGAACAACAGCTCCTTGAAATGTCCGAGCACGTCCCTGCTGTAATGTAAATCTACTAAATGACAGGACATTTGACCGATGTTTACGTGTTCTATCATGCGAATTTAATGTAAAATACGCTCCTCGGATTTAAAGAGCAAAGTTCAGAAGAGACAATAAAACAAGACTTTGTTTCAGTAAAAATTTACAATCGATACATATAATTTGTTGGCGTAGTTCCTCCGTCACAACATGACATCACCAATACTTCGTCATTTAATAAACGGAGATCAAGCAACTGTAGTCATCTTTCATCTCCGCTTCAATGCAGCGCAATCCTGCGTTTTTACAGTGTTTGTTCTGCGTTTATGCAAACTCAAAAAGTCACGGTTTCCTTTTTAAACTCTAAGCTTTTGGCATTTCCTCGCGTCTCCCTGCCATCCAGCCCACCTTCCCCTATAGTTCCTATAAATCCGAAGGGCCCTTTTGCCGTTTTACTGGACCAGAGACTCATTAAATGGTTGATTTCAGATGGCGGAGTGCGAATGTTTTGAATTAACTTTATTGATCCGAAAACGCCGCCAAGGAAAAACTGACACCCGGCTGGCGCATGGGCAGACGATTCGCACCTCGTGCCGTTTACACGTTTGCTTAGCGAGGCACAATTTGTTGCAAAGTCATAGATATATCTGTAAAGATGCACCTGATTGACACAGAGGTTGAGGACGAGAGGGGATAATACAGACATAATAATACTTTGTCAAAGTTGTTTTTTCAGTAGTGCAAGCACACGCGCAGTACATTGAGATGAAACGGGTCATGCCTTCAGACGGGACTGAGCCTGCTAATCTGGGCCTTTATCCTTCCAGCCTCTGGCGTGCCACTACTCTGAGTCAAACATGAGCGACTTCCCACAAAAATACTGCGGTACAAAAATATTCAGAGACTCCTGACTGAAGACACAGAGGTGTTTTTCAAAGCCACTGTAATCATTCACTTCCATGTTAAAGCCACAGACATCTCAAGCACAGGAGTGTAACATGCTGTTTTGGGGAAAAGCCCTGGTTAGTGAAACAGCACAAGAAGAGATCAGGACCCTGCTGTTCTATTGAGAGTACAAACATCAAAGCACACCTGACATCACCGTAAGCTGTAGACTCTACCCACCCCTACAACTCTGTTACTCTGACTGACACTCTCTCTGTCTGTCTGTCTGTCTGTCTCTCTCTCTGTCTCTCTCCTCCTTGTCCGTCACATCTTGTCTCTCTAGACCTTCTCTAAGCACAACTGGTTTTAATTCGCAGCCCCTGCGCTGACCTGTCAATCACTTTGTTAGACGAGCCACACAGCTGAGGCCAACTCTGCATGCTGGGGGCTTCACAGCCAGGGGACAAGAATTAGGGCTGGACCAGGGGGAGACGGCTGTTTCTGTCACCACCTGCCTAAGCCTAAATACACCCGCTCATGCTCTCACAGACACATGCGCGCGCACGCACACACACACACACTTCATTGTTCACATGTCCTATTTACAACAGTCTCTTGCACATAATATAATAGTCAACCACCTGAAATATTGATATTTCTGTTCATCTCAGCAGACATCTTGGTATACACCAGTCCCACCAGGATTTCGCGGGCCTTTTTTGTGATTGTTGCGGGCTAAAATGTTTGATGTTGCGGGTGTTTTTCAAAAAAATTGCGATGGAAGTTGCGGTGTGTTTTTGCTTTTTTGTGAGTACATTACAATAGGGAGTAAATGTTGTATGGTTTCCTCTATTTAGTAGTCCATTTTAATTATCTATTTACCTATTTATTCAGGGTTGGCAACTTTTCAAGATCGCTTGGAGTGAGATTTGAACCTGGAGGGCGTGGCGAACATTAATTGTTGACGGGGGGGGGCGGGGTTAGCGAACATAAGTTGTTACCGGGCGGCCTGTAAAATGGACACAAATTAAGTATTATATCGAGATCGATCGCCAGTGGTTGGCGCCAGAGCGAACTAGTAACTCATAGATATGGATCAGAGATGAATAAACTTTATCTCTGACTTTAAACTTTATCTCAGTTTAAAGTTTAAACTTATAAACTTTATCTCAGACCCTCGCCGCTTGCGTGCGCTGCAGTGACTTCGCGGGCTACCGTTGCATTGTGGGGAATGTAGTGTTTATGCGTGCAAAACTCCATCGGGCAGCTGTGGCCTGCGGGCCGGTTCTAATAGTAATTAAATATCATCCAGGGGGCCATAGATAATCAATTCGCGGGTCGGATCTGGACAGTTTATCCCCGCTTTCATGTAGTGTACCGGGATACTGCTTTTCCCGATCTATTTGCCGTTATTTTCGTCGCTCATGCTGCTTTCAGTCTGCTCCTCTTGAACGTCTATACGGAAGTAAGGCGGGAGTTTGTCGACGTCCTATCAAGACGACATCAGTGATTGGTCAAATTTGCGGGAAAGTTGCGGTGATTGGCTGAAGTTGCAACACCGCCCTGAATTCGCGGTGTTTGCTTGAAGTTGCGTTGAAGTTGCAAATCGCAACATCGCAACTTTCTGGAGGGTCTGATACACGCACTAAAACACATGCGCACACACACTCTTTGTGAGGGCTGTTTTCCTGTCTGATTTTTTTTTTCCTTTCTTCGTTGTGAATCGTTTCTTCATTAGTTTCACATGTTCTGAGCTAAAGGCCACAGAGAGCTGAAGACTGGAGACTGAAGTCCATCATTACACCAATAACTCCACACATTAATCTTTCATACAAATGCTGTTATTATCGTGCACAGCAAAGGGAGAGAGAGGGAGAGAGATGCACCCACCACAAGCTCTCTGCTGAAAAGAGAAAAATAACTATTATTCCTTTCACAGCTCCCATTCTGAGCTGTGCGCAGTTTGTTCCACAATCGGCCGTGTTCATCCTCCATATTCCTGCAGGGTGACCCAAGAGACGCCAGTGAGCCTAGCTCAGTGAATACACCGAAGGTTGTCTGGCTGCAGTTGTGCGCCATGTTGGCTCAACGTCAGCACTGCACTTTCATGCACCTCATGGAGCCGTGTGTTTTAGTGCAGGCATCTGCAGCACTGACAGAGCCAATGGCCCTCGGCGGGCCTCGGAAACAAGGCCTGCACAGGAGAGCTTGTATTCTGGCGCCCTTGGCTGCGAAGTAGGTGCAGCCGTGAAAAGGAGCTGGCGCTCGTGAATAAGTGCCCGCCGCCTGCATTTGCACGTCCTTTTTGGACTCGTAGGCAGGGCCGGAGTGGGACACTTTTTCAGCCCGGGAGTTTTATGACCAAATCCGGCCCAAAATTATTTTTCCCTCCCAATCGGCCCAAACTAGAGATTAACATGAACCGGCCCATCGGGAATCCTCCCGAATCTCCCGATTAGCCACTCCGGCTCTGCTCGTAGGTGTAAATTCTTTGTTGGACAGGCTGACCGTGTGCAAGTACGGAGCAAAAGGGTTCGGCCCCAACGTGCTGCTGAGTGTCCTCAGTCCAAATGATTTCATCGTCCAGGGGTTGTTGTTGCATTTTCCTCCTTAACACTTTATTTTCCTTTTTATGTCTTTGCATCAGATGGGTTCATTTGGCACACATGTCTATGAGGTAAGTGATGGGTGGGTCTTGCTATTCTCTTCACATGTACTTCAAAAACTTGTAGGCCGATGCCGAGACATCCTGTAGGCCATTTATTTATGAGCTGAAGTTGTTTTAGAGTTCTACAAAGCAATCATCTCAAGACTCAACCAACATTACATTAATTGGTGTCAAATGAGGGTTAAAGCTATATATTGTGAAACTGTTTTTTTTCCTACGGGATGTCAGAACCAAAGCCAGGAGTCATTCAGACTAGTTCATCATACAAGCAAGCAGCATTGCTCTGGACACAATTCTCTAAACTCATTGCATTTAAGCTGAAAGCAGGGGGTTGCCATTAGTTGCAGGAACCCTCCTATGACCCATTTGATTCACAGGGCAGCCCCGGACATTTTTCCTTTCATTATCACACACCTTTATTGTCACTCTCCTCCTCCAACTTCCTAACATGCCACCTTGCAAAAAAGACGTTAAATCTCACAATCGTTTTACCAGTAAGGAGCAGAGAACCAAGGGGGGAGGTTTCAGCTGAAGCTCTCCTTAAACAGAACAGACAGAGGTAAAGAGAGGACATGCTGCAATTTCATTCATAATGGATTAGCAAGAGAAACCAGCGAGCTCAAAACTACCTCTGAGGGGGAGAAGCCCATGGCCATTCCTCATTAGCCAAGTGTGTTTGGAGCAGGACTATCTCTTGTTACAGCAGTAAACTGCAGCTTTGAACTTTTAATAGAGCTCTGAAATCCAAGCAGCCCTTAAACACACACACACACACACACACACACACACATGCATGCAGAGCAAGCAAGAGAGAAAGAACAGAAAACTGTGTGAATGGGCATTGAAGATGTACACCAAGACAAACGGCAGTGAAATGAAACTGGGAATTTAAGAATTTGGGCTGTTTTACTAAAGAGACTGTTGTTAGAATAACTGCTCTGCCCTGCATCTTACCATCACGAGCCTCAAAGCCAACACTCCCAGCCTGGGGAAGCGAACCACACTAAACAGTCCAACTTATGACGACTGACTTCGGTCATCGGTGCCAAGCTAAGCTACACTTCCCTTTGTTAACTACAGGATGATATCGGAGCCAAATGCATAGGCCCAAATGTGCTAAAGTGGAAGAGGTCATAATTAAGTGGAAGGCTCATAAATCTAAAATGGTGCAAGAATCAAAAGACCTAAAGTTATCAGGTGTGTTGGAAACACGCATCACCTCTCTCTCGGTTACTACTCAGTACCTTGGAGCCAAGAAGCTTAAACGTGTCCGTAAAAAGAAATCATCCTTCTTCACCAGCGTTTTACGACTCCGTAGAAGGGAGAAAGCTACAGGTGCAGTGTTAAAATGCATGTGGAATTACCTGTTTTATAAGGCACGGAGTTCAACCAATGCATTCATGGTATTATAATTAAAATCCAGCATTTCGCTCACCTTCATCAATCCATAAACAGACACAACAGCCAACACGGAACTGCCCTGGGAAGAGACTCATGAAAATGTCATCACATGACCAGACTGTGTTGTTCTGGGCGTTCATCCCCCAAATCCCTGTGTCTGACATCACGATGAAAGGGTAATGCCTCAAGACTCTTTATACACTCATTCTAAAACTATAATGTGGGAACGGAGACTGCCAGGGCATTCTAAACATTTTGCTCAAACTCTTTTATCAAACCAGAGCCTGAAAGGAGTGTGTGTGCGTGTCACGCCCAAGTGAAGACCAGCGTCTGACTGCACCAGCAGTGTTTGAATGTTTACTGTCATCAGACCTGATGACAGAGGGAGAGATGGAGAAAAATCACTGGGAAGAATTTTAATTTGTCGTTTTCACTTTGTGGAATAAACCCCGTGATGACTGGTTTGAGTGAGCCCATCCATCCATCCATCCATCCGGAGGGGTGGCGGTGTGTGTGTGTGTGTATGTATGTGCCTCAAGGCAAGTCCCATCCCCTCCTGTTTATCTATTTAACCATGTCCAGAGGAATGAAGAATCCACTCCCCATTTCCCATGGACAGGAGCCTGCACTAAGTGTTCAGACCAACCGCTGCCAATCACGGCAGGAGAGAGAGGTCAGGTGGGCAGACGGGTCAGGTGACATCACAGACCCAGGTGGACAGCATAAGCAAACACAAAAAACATTCCATACTTTTATGTATGGAAACATTTTATGTCATTGTGATCTCAGCACTGTGTAAAATATTTACAGTGTCAAACTGATTTGTTTTAATACAAGTGGTTGCCTAAGATGTTTGAGTTAACTCAAACGAAAATCTGTAAGTGAACATGATGTCAAGCACACAATGTTTTTAACAGCAATAGTTTATGTTGACTTTCCAAAAGCGTAAAACTTAAGATCGAAATGTGACATAAACCAAAACATATTATTCAAATATGCAGCAGTATTCTACTTATTTTAACCACTATTTAATAAGTTTGAAGATGTGTTTGATGCCTACACTTCATCCATTCAAATAAAAAAAATAAACTAAAACACAAAAGTATTAGACAAAGTTAAATTCCACGTAAAGGTCAATAGAAATAAATCTGGACTCCATCCTTATACGTGACCGCATTTATTTGTTTATTTATTTGACAACTCTCTCTCATCACATCTAACGGATTCAAATATATGATGTTGACTTTGCTGAGCAGGCCAAGCGTTTCTTTTCCACAACCCAACTGCGGTTCTGCGAGACTATCTGGAGCGCTTATCATTCGTTTGAAGTGGACTGTAATACCTCCGGACTCCACAACTGCGGGCTCGCTCTCAGCTAGCAAACATTTAAATATCCGCTGCTTCAATAGAACGGCGTCGGTCCAAAGTCCGAGCCCACATGGCTAAGCAAATATAAGAGCCCGCTGCATATATCTTGGCAAGGACGCATCCTCGGATATACAGTTTCAGAAAGCCAAAATGGAAATATGCGTAACCCGAGACAATATCAACAAATATGTCCTCCGCGTGTTCAGACCGAGATTAGAAAAAAGGTTTCGCAGTTTAATGCGCTGGGAAATGCAAACAAACAGTGTGTGAAGAAATGCCCCGTTGGAGACGGGCCTCCGACGGCGATGGAATTATAGTCGGTTTGGGACGCTGGGATATGTTGACCAATCTGCCCACCAAGTCCGTTTAACTGTCAAACCCTTTATTGCGTCCCTACGTGCGACAAGATCACCAACAATAAACACTGCTAGTATTCTAATAACTTTCCAGTCTCGGGTCAGTATTTTAGTTGTGCAAATAATATTGACCATTAAAACCCATCATGCTGCAAAAACCATTGATGTAAACCAAAGTGCACAGGTGACATATAATGTGAAAATTAATGTACAAAAAGTGTAAAATATTTGGCTTTTTTGAAGAGAATAGAAAAAAAATATTTCGTTTTTAGGAATAGAATTATTTGGAAATGTATATGCTTTATACACGACGCTAAAAAATACAAAACAAAACTGACAACCTTTGAGCTTTTGTCCTAGAGTTTAGTTCTTAAATTATAAATTGGACTTCGACGTAGCATTAAAGGTCGTTCATTGGTAACCATTTTAAATTAGATGTCTTAATACAAGTCTAGGGGAAAAGGCCGAATGACACTCCCGCGCGTAAATTATAGGTCTGATGATTAATTAAAGTCTGTTGACTGACGATGTTAGATTGCAATTTACTGGTCCCGTGAGCATTTTCGTTGATCCAAACAACGATCCAACAATTTCGTTGTCTGCAGCATCAATATTGCATGTGCCCATTGATCTATATTATATAGTAATATAGATCAACGCATGTGGCCCATCACGTTAGTGCAGCGCTGCCCACACGTGTGTTGACCTCTGGCGCCCTCTAACGGTCGCGGTGTAGAATTTCAGCATACCCACATTATAACAAAGTGGACAGCAGAACTACACCACTTATGGAGCAAAACGTATATGCCGTTTCCACATGTATTTGTTATTCTGTAGACGTAAAACCTGTAATCAATATAGTGCCACTGCCGTTCACCGGTTCAGGTCCAAATCAACCTTCGGTCGGAACATTTCCGAGTTGCCATAGTGCCTCGTTGGTTTACCAACATGGCGGCCAGTGCAGCTCGCGTGTTCGCGTCTCTCGTACCGGCCGCCGGCGACATTTGCGGAGACGAATTCGACAGCGATCGGACCGTGAAACCGACGTCTTCCCAGTCGCGAAGCTACACAAGACACGTCCAGGTTACGGGTAGCGCCGAACTGTCCTGTCCGCCGGACCGAGCCACCGTGACCATCTCGCTCACGAACACCAAGGAGTCCGTCAACGATGCGAGCAACAGCATCACCCGCAGACTGGAGTACATCCTCCAAACGGCGAGACAACACGGAGTCAAGGTGCGTTTGGCCACCATCCCTTTATCTCCTACACTATACGTGAACTATATTTAAAGCAGAAGGTTTAGAGGAGCGTGTTGTGTGTGTCAGGAGGCGGACACGAGTGTGAGGAGACACGTTGGGAGAGACGGAGACCTCTACTGTATGAGCACCGAGGTGAGGAACCGCTCTAGTGCAGGACACATCAGGATGGGTGGTCAGGTGATTATTTGTTGAAATAGTCTAATTGTGAACGTGTGTACGTGTGTTTGGTGAGGTGAGCGTGGTCTTCTCAGACTTTGAGAAGATGCAGGGCGTACGCGCTGTGCTACTCGAGAAGTTGGACAAAAGTGTGTGCGTCGGTGACCCCCAGTTTGAACACAGTTCAGAGTGCCTCGGTCTTCTAAGGTAATGGACTGTGTGTGTGTGTGTGTGTGTGTGTTACAACATGCTGTCACCGATACTGTTATAACCAACATGTATTTATGGACAGTAACAACAGAAGAATATTTGAAGAATATTACACTTAATTTCTGAAAAGATCCCGCATGATGAATGTCTATAAACTGAGAAATATGTCGCTTAACTGCAGCCCACTGCCACTAATTTATCAAATTCACAGGGGAATTTTAAAAGCAAACAATACATTGATTTAAAAAACAACATGATTTGCTTACCGCAGCTCTGTAAAAATTGATAGAGAGCCAGTATAGAGCAGAAAACTTCCACCGGGCTTTATACCTAAGGCAGATTTAATTCTTCTTTTGGCCATCCACACAGCAATGGAGAATACACGCCACATTTGCTTAGATTATGCACATGCGCTCCACAGTGCTTTTGTATATTCTTTGGACCTATTTGGAGGGTACAAATTTTACACCAGTGTTCGAGGATGGCTCTTAATATAGATGTTTTAATTGTAAGACATTATTGATTATTATGGTCTGAGGGACAGATATCGGAATGTGGAACTTTTGCATTTAACCTTCTTGATTACAAAAAAAAACTGAATGCAGAGTTTTAAGACAGATACTGATCTGTTATCTGGTGCTTTCTGCAGAAGACGTGTGTGTGCTACAGCTGTGGAGACTGCCCGCCTCAAAGCAAACGATATCTGTGGCATTCTAGGACAGACTCTAGGACCGACACTACTGGTCCAGGAAGAGGAGACTCGGGAGTGGGGGTGTGGCCAAAAAGAAGGCCTTGCCCTCCCAGTGATGGTACAGCAGAAGGTGGACCGGAAACTATTCTGTGCCTACTCACGTGTGCGTGTGATATTTGAACTGCGGCCAAACAATAGTACCAGGAAGAATTTATGAAGGCATAAACGCCACTGTTATGGTCCAAGCCTCTGGCTGCCAAAGGTTTAAAGTGGTTTTTCAGTCAAGGTGGTCAGAGGAATCTGATTTTTTTTTTTTTACAGAGTATCTATCAATAATTGCTTCAATTACACATGAAAAACATGTCCGCTCTGTTAGAAGTGCCAAGTTTGTGGTCATCCCCCCCAATATGACCAACACTGAGGTCAGTGTTCCTAAAGAATGCCCCAAAATACATGACAAAAACAGGATTTAAACTTTTACATGTACACCATCATGTTTTTAATAAATTGGTGTTTCTACTAAATCAGCAGGTGAGTGCACAGAACATAGCGCTCTGGATCCAAACCTCAGAGAATTTCAAGTTCACCACAACAAGCAGCAGGCAAGGTGAACTCCAGCTTGTGCCGTCTACTAAAGGGGACGAGCTTTAGGGGGCTGAATCTGCAGAAAGCCATTGTGCCCTTTCCATGACATCGTCATAGATGATAACAGATTATGGTGATGTTCAGGTCTGCCCTGCAGACACAAGAAAAGTCTATCCAGGACGGTTTCTTCCTCCCTCTGTGCAAATACAAGTGCCACTCATTCATCTCCTTCAGTGAAGCCCTCTTAAGCCCAATAGTGCAAAACAAGACAAGAACCACAGCGTTACTGTAACATAAATTAACAGTAACGTAAGCATAATTAACAACCTGAGCTGTTTTGTGTAGCTCAGTGTTCTTTGTTTCCAAGTTATGCCTCAATACTGTTTAACTGAGCTCTAGTTATCTTTAGGATATTATCCTAGAACACTGTCTTAAAATCATAGCAAAAAAGTACATTTACCCAGACCTGTTTTGATCTACACAGGTAATAAAATAAGACAACATATTTTCTTTTATCTTTTGAATCCCTTTTGATGGTCCTTCATTTGATGCCAGTCATTCAGCTGCTCATCGTTGCGGTGGTGTTGAGTCTGGTGAAGCAGTACGCTCCAAACACCCCTGCGTTTGCAATCCTATGCTGGAGCTCCATAGCACACGGCTCCCTGCTGTGGTCCTGGCCCACGAGTGGTACCCTGCAGTACCTCGAACCACAGCTGGGGGGAGCGCCGGCAGAGTGGATCTCAAAGGAGCAAGTGCAAATTTGGAACGAGTGTCGACATGTGTCCATTGTTAAGGATGGTGTCCATGCCTTTACTGTGAGAGTGCTGGGGGGAGGGGGGGTGTGGTCCTGATGTATCTCTACGCCTCTCCTCTCTACTTAGTCATCAGGGTAGACGTCTTTCAGCCACCCCTGCATCACAAACTTTTTCCCATCAAAGTGTGAGAAGTACTGAGTCAGAGTGGGGATTTCTGGCTGGAACAGACAAACACAGACAAACACCCAATATTTATCGACTGCTGCTTTTGTGTTTACGGTAAGAGACATAAATGAGTTCCTGTGTACCCTGTGTCCAGCAAACAGTTGTATTACAGTCTGTGGCAGGTATCCAATCAACAGAGAGGACGGATCAGGTCCACTGAACAGAATCCTGTAGTGAGGGGTGTCCTCCAGTCTTTTTACCTACACACAGAACATAACCGATGTTTAGTGTCCTAAGCAGAAACAGTTGTGCATGTGTGTGTGTGTGTGTGTGTGTGTGTGTGTGTAAGACCTCTGACTCTGTTAGTTTTTTTCTCCTCATCCATTCTGGTGGGGCTCGTAGTCCTGCATCCCAGCCTACAATCACCCCCACCATGTGATTCTGCATCTCCAAGACAACGTCACCCACCCGGTGCAGTACATACTCTGGCCTGGGGCTTCGTTTTTCCTCTGATGCTTCTCACACACACACACACACACACACACACACACACACACACACACACACACACACACAAACAGTACAGTAAAGTTTAGCTGTATGCGGAACTAAATCTTGAAACAGTAAATGATTCAAACACGAGCTGTGCTGGAATGGCCGGATCACACCGAGCTGGGTTCACGTTGCTCGTAGCGCAACCTGAAAGGAATGGAACGTGTGAAACTAGCCATCCCAGTTCCACAGACACTACTGCCAGCTCAGTGAGCAGCTGCTGTATGAACAGGCTCGGGGGTATCCACAGACGAGGTACCCTACGCCTGCGGCTGTGGGCCGAGCTCTCCGGGCTACTGGAGTATCCCCAGGCACGTTGATGCCACGTTGAGCCCCAGCCAGTTTCATATCAGGGTGAATGTGAATGCAGGGAGATGTCTGGTGCCTGCACGCCATCACCGCTGGAAGGAGGTAACAGATGAAAGTTGCTTTCCCACCGCACCTGGTTTCCACACACGTTAACCCATGGACACGTGAGACGTGTTCCTCTGCGGACAGCACACGCAGCATTTCTGCAGAGCGACGAGTCTTCAATAGCAGCTCATCTCATTAAAACCAACAGTGTGAAATCTCAAAAAAGAGAGAGAGAGAGAGAGAGAGAGAGAGAGAGAGAGGGGGCAGGGTTGCCAACTCTCACGCATTTAACTCTTCACACGCTCTCACGCCACACATCCGATTTCTCACGCTGAAAAATAATCTAGTTTATTTACCTCTGATCCAAATCTATGATTCAATGAGTTATTAGCCCTATGCTGCATATGCATATCTGGCGGCCATTTTTAAAATTCCTCAGATTCCCGACATAGTCTACTATAAAACTAGATATCTCAAGTTGTACATATAGGAAAATCATCATTCATGACTCAAACTGAAGACAGTTGGGGGAACATATTGATTCACTTCAATATCATATTCCTTGGTTTGTTTTATTTTAGAGCCTCTATTACAGATGCTAATATGCCAGGAATGTCAGAAATGCAGACTTGAACTTGAACATCACAAGCATGTATATTCACATAGTTATTCAATGCGGTCTATAAATTTGCAATATATTTCGCTACGGTCTTTTCTAACAACACAGAAAAAATGAAGCAAATTCATGCAAGCATTGCAAAGTTATTCCACTTTGTCCAAGGTATGTCCAGTCCAACATTCCAATGTCCAAGTATGCTAATTATGCGACACACCCGGTACACACCCATAGCCAACTAAGCTAACATGCTAACAAATTCCATACACGAAACCGAGGAGCTATTTCAAACAACAACGAAGCACATATTACAGAAAGACCAGAAAATTACAATGAATAAATTTCATGTCCAAATATGAACTGTACATTATGATATTTATGTCCAACGTAGTCCGACAGGCTAAGGTAAGCTTACGTGACAACTTCGCTAGCATCCGACACGTACCGAGTACTCCAGCACTCAAAAGCTCCAATACTGTTTATAATCTAATGTCTAGTATTAGATTATATATTTTGTACAAAAGCGCTTATGAAAAATTATCCATTTTTACTCACGAGTACGTAGAATCGCGTCGTAGCCGGTGTTCATTCCCACTTCCGGGTTGGCGAAAATTCCGAAAATTGCTCATATATTCCATATAAAGTAATCCTTTTATTTTCTGTGATGTTCAAAAGTATCCACATTCAGAATAAAAACGAACAAAATGATCCACGGCTGCTTCAGTTTCGCCGAACAGTATGTTCTGGTGGAGCTTAGCTTAGGTTAGCAAAGGTTAGCTTATGTTGCTATGCTAGCGGACCCACATTTGGAAATGAACCGCGACTTTGCGAAGACGAAATAACCCACCAATCACACGAGGGCTGGTTAGCTTCGGAAGGAAGTAAACTATTGGTTAGAACAGCTTTCAATCACTTCTAAGGCGCCAGAATGTCTGTAGAGCCGATTGGATCACCCACCCCCCTCCCCTTCGCACCTCGCCGGGGAGAGGTTGTAAAACCTGTCATTCAAAGTCACTACCCCACTTCTGACCAATAAAAACCACTCAAATCAAAGCAGAACCCCTTCAGCTTTGTAATGAGGGGTCAAATCAGCGTTAAAAATGCTTCTGTGACGCTTAGGGGGCAGATTTGTCGGTCTCATCCAGGAAGTGGATTACGCGAAATTTTGCAGTGAGGTGAGCAAGCTTTTTAAGGTATTTATCTACAACGGATCTACGATGTTAAGGTCTTAAATGAAAGCCTTATTAGTAATCGATTTTTAGGACATTAAGACATCTCACATCATAAATATGTTTTTTAAACGGATATGTCGGGAGACCCCCGCAAGGTGCACTTTTGTCGCCAACTTCAAAGCCGGATATCTCGGGATCGGTAGGCATGTAGATGGGATAGGAAATTTTGAATTTATCGCTTTTGTTCGGAGATTCATTAATGTTTAATATGTTTTATAAGGCCCTAAAGGAGCTGGGCCCGCCGGCGGGCCCACTAGGGGGCACTTCTGCAGAATAGGCCCATTTGTGCAGTCAGAACACACGCACACACACACACACTAGTTGATTACTAGGGGGCTGTGGATTACACGTGCCCAGAGCAGTGGCCAGCCCTAGCCCGGCGCCCAGGGAGCAGTTGGGGTTAGGTGCCTTGCTCAAGGGCACCTCAGTCATGGCCTCAGGTCTAGGAATCAAACCCACGACCTTCCGGTCACAAGACCAGTTCCCTAACCGCCAGGCCATGACTGAACGTATTGTGACATACGTTCATGCATCGAGCGACTGGGCGTGAAACTATAGAAAAATAAATATGGCAAAGTACAGCTTGAATATTGTGTAAAGACCATATCTGGCATTGACTTACATAACATCTCAAAACGCGCTTTTGATCATAAAGGTATTAATCTGAACACAAACTACACTACAAATTCTCATGAAGAATTCTGCAGTTTTTTCTCAGTCGATTTGGTTCATTTCTCACATCATGATTTACATTGGCATCACAACTAGTGCATTTCTCAAAACAGTTAGTGCAAACAGCAAAACTCAATGAAATACCTGCAAAAGCAGATACTTCACTCAAAATTCTTTGTTTTTGCCTTGATTTAGGTCAATCAATTTGTCAGTGCCATCAGAACATCTAGTCTATATCTAGTGCTATCAGGATATCTAGTATATCGACTGTTCCAGTGCCTATGAACAAAGCAGTCAATATACTTAGTCATGATGTCAGTGCAACTATAAGTGACACTCAGTGCAGACTGTATATTCTGATGGAAACTAGCTAAGCTTTTGATTTCAAGAACGCTGCACATTCTGTGGTATGTCAAATACATGTTACACACATACAAACTTACAAACTTGGACTGGAATCAAATTTGTCCAGCAATATTGTTTGACTGTATTGTTCACAGTGCAATTTGTTGACAAAAACAAATTGATTGAAATTCAGAAAAGACACACAACTGTTTGACTGGAAAAACTGCAAAATTAGAAACTTACTCTCAGGGCCGGCGCCACGGGGGGGGCGAAAGGGGGCGTCGCCCCCTCAGGCGAGGTGTCCCGCCCCCTCAATGTAAATAATAAGACCCATTTATTTTACAGCAATCGCTACATGGCGCCCCCTCGCCCGCTCAACAATCGTTACATGCCACCCCCCGCTTACAATTTACGTTCGCCACCCCGAAATTTTCTGACGCCCCCCCCACTGTATATGTTCTGGCGCCGGCCCTGCTTACTCTACACATTCAGAACAACCTGAGCACATACAGCCTCCTCTTGGTGAGGTGTGAAAATGGGACCTGTCACACCTATGAGCTACTCTTGATATCCTATATGGTATAAGAATGCAAAACATAAAACTGAAAAGCATTTCAGAATTGATGTCAGTGTGCAGCATTACAGCACATACATGTTTTCTCTATGAAATGTTTGAACGATTGAAGACACAGTTGTTCTTCCAATATTCAGCTGCACCCATCGATCCAGCTTCAGCCATTGTAAGACCATGACTTACATGTAAAACATGGTGCACAAATGTTGCCCTTATTTCACCTGGGACAAACCGATGGACATGGACCCTCAAATCTCTTCCTCTGTTTTGTCCCCTCAGCCTTACACCGCACAGCCTCACCCCTCTACACCGCACAGCCTCACCCCTCTACACTGCACAGCCTCACCCCTCTACACCGCACAGCCTCACCCCTCTACACCGCACAGCCTCACCCCTCTACACCGCACAGCCTCACCCCTCTACACCGCACAGTCTCACCCCTCTACACCGCACAGTCTTACCCCTATTCTTGGCTGTTCACCCTGTACATGGCCTTGTCTTTCCATTATGAGACTTTGTGATTTTGAGAATCTCAATTCTGATCTGAGAAATGAACCAAATCAAACTGAGAAAAACCTGTAATAACTACTTACAGATGATGCATTCGGTGGCATAAACAAGATGATGGGAGATTAACTATGACCATCAACAGCAGGGACATTGAAAATCTGCACTATTGGCCTTTTCTCCCCAAACTGCATCTCTTTCCCGCCTTGCAAAGGGAAGACAACCTGTCAAAGTAAAAGTCCTCACGCGAGGCTCTATCCACTAATAAACTAAGGACAGAACGACTGTCGAAACCCGGGACTCTTGGGAATCTGAGATCTGTTACTCAGTCCAGGAAACAGAAGCAGTGAAGAAGCTACAGTGGTGCTATTTATTTTTCTAGGTGGCCTTCAGAGGGTCTCATGGGTTTCATGTGAAAGCAGTCTAATTATAGCCCTTTAATTCAGCTACACGACCACATTTCTAGTCAACCAGCTGGATTATACACCAATACCTTGTAATCCCACTTGCTTACTTTTTCACAGTCCAGCTGAAACTGGGATTCTCATGACTACAGTATTTTCTTTGGTGAATGCCACATTTTTCATTAAAGTTTAATATTATGTGTATAGTAGCACAGGCTGTTGAAAACAGCTGTTAATTCATGTTAGCTAATGTTATTTCATGTTAGCTAATATTTACACATTTGACAGCAGGATCATGTTTAAGATGTCTCCAAGTCTACTTAATGGGCTTTAGATGGTACAGTAGAGGAATGCCTCTCACCTCCAAAGTAGCCCTGGTCGTTACTGTGCATCAGCAGGTCCAGTGCGAAGGACTCCCCAAACTCCTGTTCTTCCTCTGGTCCAAAGAGTCTGTGCGTGTTAAAGCTTGCGTGTTATACATATTTGTAGTGAAGTACACAGTGTCCTGAAGAAAAGGAGACTTCTGACAGAGGTTCATTAGCTATGAAAGCAAAGTGCTTCTGATGAACCAGTTTGATTTATTACAATTTCGAATAGATATATAGAAATAATATTTTAATGTCTCTGTACAGATATATAGTTTTAAAAGGGGATCGTGAGCATTAAACACAAATGTGACTTACGGCACTCTGGGTATCCAAGAATTAAGCCAGTCTACCCAAACTGTTACATTTAGATACGACTTCCTAGCACCTGTCCACGCGTCCAGGATTCTGAATAATACAGAAGAAAGAATATACCAAGGGGCGAATTATACAATGATAATTGGGGGGGGGGGGGGGGTCAAGTTTTTTTCAGGGTGTAAATTTCACTGCATTTTTTTTGTAGTATTTAACATTATATGTGAGAAGTACATTTAAATGTTTTGACCCCCCCCAAATTATTGGTTTTGATAATTAAAATTATTGGGGGGTTGATGCCTTAAACGGGGGGGTCTGACCCCCCCAATCCCCCCCGTAATTCGAACCCTGGAATATACCCTGTTTTATAGTAATTCATTCTCTCTCTCTCTCGCTCGCTCTCTCGCTCTCTCTCTCTCTCTCTCTCTCTCACACACACACACACACCTCTGCGTGGCGATGTGTCGTTGCGCCGCGTTGCCGCTGGTCCACGTGGAGATCAGATATTGTGCGGGCAGCGCAGACAGCAGTAACGCGAGCTGTAACGCCGCCGTGCCGGTGATGTGCGGCATCGTTACTCACCTGTCATTACAGCAACGTCAAACACGTTCAACCCAGGCGCTCTCTGCTTCAAGTGTAACATGCACCCACAATCCGATAGAAGTACAAAACACGCTCTATTTTGTTTTAACAGCAGTTCAAAACCAGTACTGAACAAAGTTTGTGGCTTATAACGCCCATATTTAAACCACTACTGGAGATCTAGCGTACAGTAGGCGTTTCCACGACAGCTCTAAACACTAAACACAGCTCTTACCTGCTGTGACAGGTGCAGGAGTCCAAAACAATGCTGAATAAACTTTAATACAGGAGAACACAAGTGTCTTCAGAGTCTGATTGGAATTGAACAAAGTGTAGCCAAACCTCGTCATGCGTTAAGGACGTATTCTCTAGTCACGTCGGGAGATTTTGCATGAAGTTTCAGTTTGGCACCTGAGTACAAACGGCTGAAGCGCGCGTGACCAATAGCGGCGCCCCACGAGGAAGGTGTGCGCGTGTCCCGCTCCGCCACGTCACAGACGGACGTACCACGCGGACGTGTTTACCGTGTTCACTTAGGGCGGATCAGAAGAGGGCGTTGTAGTCCAACAAGCGTCCCCGTGGAATACAACGAATACAAATTTGCTACCAACAGAGAAACTAACAAGTTTATAACGTCAGTTCCGAACGTGCTTATTTTGCACATTTCAATTCACAGTGAAATCAGAGACAGGGCAGCATGTGGAAACACAACTGTTTATTTCATTAAAATATCAGTATGAACTAACTAATGACAACAGTACTCCCTACGCGTACATTCTATTTTTAATGATTTTTTTGCATTTACTCTTCTTTATATAAAAGTATACAAACTAACATAGAAAGTCCCCTCGTGCCAGGCCTGTAGAAGTGGCGAGGGAAAGCCCAGCCCCTAAAGTTGAGTGTCCGCGAGACATATGAGACAGGGAACAGAAGAGTGCACGTGCAGTCTGCTTTACTTTCGTCCCCTCTGATCCGCTAGTCAGTGTCAGTGTGATGTCACTTCCTGTGCAGGTAGGAGTACGGTGAAAAAGGATCATAATTCTGACATAAGATTTCATTCTGCAAGTGATTATAAAATCATCTTAATGAGATACACGCCAGCATACACACACACACACACACACACACAGACAGACACACACACACACACACACACTTTATAGAGTATAAACGGCATGCATGGAGATGATGGCACACAGCCGTACACTACAAACACTCTCTCATACACACATACACACACACACACACACACACACACACACGTCACACTGTTTTGGCTTACCAAAACAGATTTAAAGCTATGGGCCAAACCTGTACTATGGCATCAGGTTCTGACCAGACCACGATTACTAACAATGAACAGGACCAGAAAAAAAAAACAAATATATAAAAGAAATTCAACTGGATGACTTAAAATAATATATGAAAAGCATCAATGAAACCAAGCCCTGGAGACTTCATGGAGAGTAGGTTTCTACCACTTCTAAGCAGTCTGCATGTAGTACTTAGATTAAACTGAGTCTGTAATCTGTATCCTCCCGTTCCCCTTAACCCCCCCCCCCACACACACACACCACACACACACACACACAATAATCCAAGGCACACAAGCAGACTTCTTTCCACTCTTAATTTCTTCTCTGTGATCTGCATGAATAGCCAGGGAGCACTGGTGCCCCCCAGTGGCCAACGAATCACACCGCATCCCCAACAGAGCGATTGATGGCAGGAAAGGAACCACCATAATGCATAGGGAAGAATACAAGACAAACCCCAAGGTACAGTACAAGAAACAGTGGGGACAAGAACAGAGCTCTTGTAAATCTGTGTGTTTGTGTGTGGTGCACATTAATCTCTTTTCAGTACCACAGTAGGAACTCTGGGAATAAGAGTGTGTCTATAATGTCACCACAACCATGTGCCTGGTATGCCTCCAGCAGAATAGCATCACCTTTGTCAAAAACTCCCCACAATACACAGATGTTGGCTTTCTTGCACACACACCCACACACAAGGAGACGTACTACTTACCAGCATCCCATCAACAGATCAACCAAACAATGTGTTCTGGATAAATCAATAGCAGTAAAACATTCAACACACAAACAAATACTACACAGTGTAGAGTACAAAGAAATAACATTGTATTTAAATGATCAAAAGGCACAAGGTATTGCTAATCATATAAAACATGCTAACCAGGCATTATTTCTTTGACTTATTTAAAGATTTAAAGACAAAAGGAACAGTTTAAAAGGTCCATCATTGCATAACCACCAAATAGTCTACTCTGAAACTTTACATGCACACACATACTCTCTCTCTCACACTCTCACACACACACACACACACACACACACTTGGGGAACACTTTGTTAAAAACAGTTTTCTGAAGAATAGTTTGATTTGTTGCCATTAGCAACTACTACTGTGTAAAAACATGGTGATGCATGTGTGATGCAAGAAGAGAAACTAGACATTTGTGTGATTGAAGAGCCTCGACTTTGGCCTTCACACAGTGCACATGGAACTGAAAACGCATGTGGAACGACACGTGAGATTTTACCCATAGGAGAGTGTCTAGGGTCGGGGCTTTGGGGGGCTTTTTAAAGGACAGAAGCCCTGAAGTACAGAGTCTCAGAGGGGAATCCAAGATTCAGAGTCAGCTTCAAATCAAGAGTTAGAATCAAAGATTCGGATCAACTCGGACACACGTATAGCAGCAGGAATGGTGTCGCCCCAGTGCACCATGGGTCAGCAGCGGGGGCGGAAATATGGGATGATGTCACAAAGGACTGGCACATTGGCGTGGTTACCAGCCAATGAGGTTGGCTTTGGCCTTCTCTGTCAGCTTGCGGACTCTGCCTTTGCTGGACGTGCCGAAAGTGATGGAGGCGTCCTCGAACAGGAGCTGTCTCTGCTCTTCCTCAGAGTCTTCCTCGTTGTAGAAGGCCGTCCTTCGGCCCTGGTTACGTGTTCTCATTGGGCCCTTGGTACTCCCGTCCCCTCCTGAGTCCTCCCCATCCAGCTCCGCCTCCTCCCTCAGAGCTGGGTCCGGGGCCGGAGGCGTGGCCTGTTCGTTGCCACGGCGGCTGCTCCTCCTTAGCGTTTTTGGGCTGGAGGGGGCCGGCGTAGGAGGAGTTTGATCTGTTGTCCTGACCAATCGTGGTCTCCCACGTCTTCTTGGCTGTTCTGGAAGCCCCGCCCCTGAGTCCGATAGGCTACTATCCTGTGCGGTGGACGAAGCCCCGCCCTCATCACCTGTGGACTGGTGAAGCTCGTTCTCGTGGGCGGTATTCATCCGTAAAGCCTCCAGTTCTTTTTTGCTTTTCCGGCCTCGCTTTTTCCCAGGGGGGCGGGGCAAAGGTTGGGGCTCCGCCTCCTCTGCTGTCCTTACTTGTGACTCCAGTCTGGGTCTGCCCGGCCCCCTTTTTACGACGCCCAAAGTCACTTGACCACTATGGCCGTTCAGATGAACATTGTTGGGGGGCAGTGGAGAATGATCCACTGGACCTGACAGAAACGCAGAGAGAGATAAAAAGATGAAAGAGTCTGAGTTACACACTGGTCCAAGTCCCTCTGTCCCCAGCACACCAATAACTAACAAAGCATTACAATAATATATCACCAATGACAAACCTGGTGTGTGCTTAATGGGAGTACGAAGTTTCCGCCTCGACTCCCGACCGCCTCCTTCGTTATTATGGGGCACGCTGGAGTTCTCCGTTTCTTTTGAGATGCTCGGAGTCGGGTGGGAGTTCTGAGCTCGAAGGGTCCTGGAAGAAGACTCGACTCCCTTACTGTGGGCAGGGACAGGGGGCGGAGTTGGCTGTGTGGGGGGCGGGTCTGTGGCTTGAGTTCCAAACCGGGCGGAGCTGCGAGTGCGTCCTGCGGCCACGGAGGGCTCCGCCTTGCCGTTGATATGAGGAAGGGTCTGTCTGAGGAAGGGTGGGCGAGATGGGGTCGCAGGGGTGACGGGGGTGACGGGCGCTGCCGTGTCAGTTCGGGGAGGAGCGCGAGAAGACACACGCCTCTTCCTCTCTGGGCTGTTGAGCAGGAAGACAAATCAGAGCTTTAGCGACCCAAGATGCCAATCAACCTCATGTGTATGTGACATTGCCAAGATGCGACACTCCACGTTACTGCTCTCTGTGTTTTCACTGGCACTCTGTACCTGGAGGCGGAGCTGGAAGGGGAGGAGCTTCTCCTCCTCCTCTTGATGGTCTGTCGGGTCAGCCGCTCCGTGTGCAGGCTCTGGGCCGCCTTGAAGTCGGCCAGGATCGAGCTGACGTGCTCTTCAAACAGGGCCGACAGCCGAAGACTCATACTGTAGATCTGCACAGAACACACACGCAAGACCGTCAGCGCAGGCACGGTAGGGCGGAGTAAATAACACTGGTCGACAGCCACTCATTCTCTTGCGCACCCTGGACTTCTTGCTGGGTGTGTAGGCTTTGGAATTACTGAAGATGAGTCGCACGTCCTTGCACAAGTCCATCGGAGACTCGTAGTCGCCTGCCAGGAGAGCGGTCAGGACTGTGCCAAAGTCCATGGGGGTTTCCACTATGTCCAGGTAATCCTAAAATGCACAAGAATAGCATATGTCGTTTCTAGAAATTTCCAAGTAGGAGTGACTGAGTTGATGAATAAGCATAAAGTGTTTTGAAAGACATTTGTTTGTCTTGATATGTTTTTTTGTTTTGGGTTATTTCTGTATGTCTTACCGGGTAATCAACCAGATCCACAGGCTGTCGGAAGGGCTCAGAGTCCTCACACTGGAAAATAAGCTCTAGCAGCTCTCTGCAGCGCCCCCTCCAGGCCTGGGGGTCTCCTATTGCAGGTTTATTCCTCAAATTTCTTAGGATGGGCTGTGGCTTTCCCTGATCAGGAAAAACAAACCACTGGTTTGAAAAAGAGACCAAAACCAGCCACCAGACACGCCCCGTCGCCAAGTAACCGATGTTCGCTCCGCCATATTCAGCCTGAAGCTTCTTACTTCCTCTTACGACAAAAGCCGCGTGATTATCAGTGATCTCACCTTCTTGCTGCACTTTGACGTTCCTGGCGTTTCAGCCTCCTCATCTTCATCTTCATCCTGGATTTCCATAGAAAACAACGAAACAACAATCGTTCCAATCATTCACGTCGTTCCAACAAATCTTTGTGTGTGTGTGTGCGTGCATGTGTGTGTGTTTGAGAGAGAGAGCAAAGGTACTTACATCACTCGAGTCTGAGAAAGCGGTCTTTTTCATACTGTTGTACAGTGGAATAATATCAGTGCAACTTTGGTCTCTATTAGAAGCACACAAAAGAAAAATAAGACTTAGTTAATTAATGAGTAATTGTAGTAATTGAATTGCTGGCTTCACCTTTGTTTGACATGACAAGTCTGAGATTGAGATTGTCATCTTTCCCACAAGAGAACTAATCATGGAGGTATCATTACCCAAAACAAATCATTCAACCGTACAAGTACTGACAGTCCACAGGTTACACTGCATCAGAGAAGCGGATTTGAAATCATTTAGATTTAAAATCAGGTATCATGATAAAACACTAAAGCCTCTGCTATATTTTGTAAAACTTCAGTGATGACTAAAAGCCTTCTTGGCAAACTTGGCCTGAACTTCAGGCAGGTCAGATTAAAGGGGACGGTTTCGTGGAGTGTATTTCTGATGGGCCTGCCCAAACACTCCAAGGAAAGTGGGAAGCCACTGAAAAGTGATTTTACATATGACAGTAGCAGCGAGTGTGCCCGCCTGCGAGAGAGAGAGAGAGAGAGAGAGAGAGAGAGAGAGAGAGACGCCCCGCCATCTGGGATCAAACGCAGGGAGGGATGGGGAAGCTAACATCAGTAACACATCTCAACACAGCCAGAATTCCCAATCACGTGGATCTGTGAACATGCTGGTTTAAGACACAGCCAGAGCTCCTCCATTCATTTAGGAAAAAAAAGAGTTCTTTCAGAAACCAAAGCTGTGTCAAGGAACATCAGATGTTCAGTAAAACGTACCAAACAGACCTTTAGCTGGCAAAAAAACCCCCCAAAACATAACACACGGGTGTTACCGTTCACATCGGTCAATATTACGTTTCGGTGAGTTGAAGCGAATCTAAGGTTTTGTGGGAGAATCCACACGTCAGTCACGCTCCCCTGAACTTACTTGATGAACTGCAGCAGGAGGTCCGACACGAACTTGGCCGTTTTGACGATGAAAGTGCCCGGCTCGTTGAAGGTCTGTGCGTTATGCTCAATGTAGCGGACCTCCCACATCAGAGAGGACATGCGCCTGCCCACATCACACGAACACACACACACACACACACACACACACGAGCACACAGACACACACACACACATATGAGCACACAGTCACACACTCTCGGTCACACTCTCGGGTTAACAGTGAATGGGTTAATAGTGAATGGGTTAATAGTGAATGGGTTAATAGTGAATGGGTTAACAGTGAATGGGTTCATTTGACACTAGGCCCTTGACTGTATGCCTGTGGGTAAGTGGGGGTGTGGACCTGTAGAAGTGACACTCCAGCCGTCTCCGTATGGTGCTGAGGTCGGTGATGTACGCCACCACGGTGCAGTACGTGGGGTACGCCTGCAGGTCCACGGGCTGAGCGAACGGAGTCGCCACATCTGCGGACGGACAGGAGAGAGGGTTCATGACTCCTCACTACACCCAGGACAGCCCGTTACCCCATCAGCACTCCGCCCGCTCCTCTGAGTGATGACATCAGCTCAGTGACCTCACGTTAGCGTGTTTGAGAACTGGGAAGCACACACACGGATCTCAGCTCTGGAGTCCAGGCAGGTCGGTGCTGGCGTGAACGTACCTAGCGTGGAGAGCTGCTCGATGCCTCCGATGATGCGCTGGCATTCCTCATCACGCGTGCGCAAGCCCCACTCGCCCTCCAGGGGGCGGTAGAGCAGAGCTTTCTGCTCCTCCTGCGTGAGCGGGACGCTCAGACCGAGCTCATCAGGAAACACGGCTGGGGGAGGCAGGGGTGAGTGAGTGTGTGTGTGTGTGTGTGTGTGTGTGTGTGTGTTCCAGGCCCACAGCTGTATTAGTAAGAGAACGCTGGTCTGAATTTAAAATGAGGAGCTAGCAGACAACTGATACCCTTAATCAAACAACCGTTACCATGACAACACGTTGCCTTTCACTCAGCAAGTAATTCATATAGCTGAACAAAATGGATGATTTCTGTACATGGACGCGAGTGTGTGTGTGTGTGTGTGTGTGTAAATGTTAGTGAGCCAAAGTGCCCAGGTGGTGTGCTTTATACATAATATGCAAGTTTGTTAATAGTTCAGAATCAGAGTATGTGGATGAGGGGGGTGTGTGTAGAGAGAGAGAGAGAGAGAGAGACAGACAGAGAGAGAGAGAGACAGAGAGAGAGACAGAGAGCGAGAGAGAGAGCGAGAGAGAGGAGTCACCTTCATTGGGGATCTCTTCCATGTCCCATGGGCTCATCTTTTCTGTATCTCCATTATCCCAGCTGAAAAACACACAAACAAACACAAGCACACACACACACACACACACACACACAAGCACACACACACACATACTCTATCAAGGTGATGTAATTTACTGTAACCTGACACAATAAACGAGGCTCAGAGCTGTATCATCTAATCACCCAGAGAGGCGTTTATCGTAAGTATGATTCAGTGACGTCCATAAAAACTCAGACCTGCGCTGATTCCTGGCTGGACGTGCAATTGGAGGAGAAGAGGTTGCTGTTTGGATCATGGCTCAGTTTATGGCTAAGTGTAGGTTTATGGCTAAGTGTAGGTTTATGGCTAAGTGTAGGTTTATGGCTATTGTAAAGCAAAGGGAGTGGTAAGTGTTACACAGTTGTGAAACTTCCTCATCTAGAGGAAGAAAAAAAAAGCTGAAGATTTTAAACCAGCCTCAAACTGACTATCATTTGTGAGGTTAACATCTGGGCCTGTACACTTCTATGAGGGAATCATCAGCTCTGTTACCCCATTGGCTGGATCCAGAACCTGTAGAACATGCACTATTACTACGGGATCTAAATCTCCAGTCTGTGTGCTCTGTTCTCTCAGACTGGACCTTTACTCTGACGTTTACTGAAGTGACCAATATCAACAGTTCTAAAGCACATTTAGCACAAGGGGACTTCAGTGCGACTTATTTCCATGGTTAACACCGATGCCAACGTGATACTGGAATCAACATGAACACAGCCAACACCACTGCGCTTGTTTGGGTCCAGTGCATTTGATAACCGCTGCTCACAATCGGAGGCGGAGGGTTTACTGTCTGATCCCACTGCTGCCCTCCAAGGGGTACGCAATTTATCTTAACACAGATTACAGAATAAATGGCAGCGTTACAGCCAGTGGGCCAATTGTTAACAAAGATTAGCATATGTAATATATGCTAATTTAAATAGAAATCTGTGATCAAAATCATTCTTCTTTCATTTGTCATCACACCTGTCGCAGTCTGCGGAAGCCTCTCTAGACTTTCGTAAAAAGTGCGCGCTAACCCTACATGGTATAGATGAGTCAAAGAATCAGACAACCAGTCTCATGGCCTTATTTAGGAACGAGCTGGTTAAGTCCAAAAGTCTGCCATTGTGGGGCGTTCTGCTGCATTAGACAGGGTGCTACACGTACCACGGTCATGAACGGACTGCTACTCCTTTTGACAATAGTATGTGTAGTAATCCAGACCACGAGAAACGAGTCATGTCAAGGCCAAGTCAAGATCCAACGTTTGTAGTGTGAATGAGTTTGAATTTTTGTCAGGAAATATAAAAAGGGCGAAAGATAATTGTAGTTCATTTCAGATTTATTACAGGCCTCACTGCTGAAGATACTAATACAAAGAATTACAGTCTATATAATGTATGTAAATTATCATATAACATTAAATAATA
>NC_135220.1:2215215-2297715 GCF_052324685.1 Brachyhypopomus gauderio
ACGTTCAGAACACTGTCCCCAACGAGTCTACATACAGAACACTGTCCCCAACGAGTCTACATACAGAACACTGTCCCCAGTGAGTCTACATACAGAACACTGTCCCCAGTGAGTCTACATACAGAACACTGTCCCCAGTGAGTCTACGTTCAGAACACTGTCCCCAATGAAGATACGTTCAGTACACTGTCCCCAATGAAGATACGTTCAGTACACTGTCCCCAATGAAGATACGTTCAGAACACTGTCCCCAATGAAGATACGTTCAGAACACTGTCCCCAATGAAGATACGTTCAGTACACTGTCCCCAATGAAGATACGTTCAGTACACTGTCCCCAATGAAGATACGTTCAGAACACTGTCCCCAACGAGTCTACATACAGAACACTGTCCCCAATGAGTCCATGTTCAGGACACTGTCCCCAATGAGTCCATGTTCAGGACACTGTCCCCAATGAAGATACGATCAGAACACTGTCCCCAATGAGTCTATGTTCAGGACACTGTCCCCAATGAGTCTACATACAGAACACTGTCCCCAATGAAGATACATTCAGAACACTGTCCCCAATGAGTCTATGTTCAGGACACTGTCCCCAGTGTCCCCAGTACCTCAGACGCACTGGGCTCTTCCTCGTTGGGCTCACTCTGTCTGCTGGTCTCTTCTACAGCCAGCCTCGTGTGGTAGTTGTGCTGGTTTCCTTGGTAACGTCGTCCCTCCTCCACTGTATTTTCTGTTGCTTGCTGCTTTAAAAGAAACGCAGCTTAACACACACCATGACCCCAGTTTAGCAGTAAAATTATAGTGTGTGTGTACCCGGTTCTCTGTGAGTGTGTTCGTGTGTGTATCCGGTTCTCTCTGTGGTACTGTGTGTGTGTGTGTGTGTGTGTGTGTGTGTTTGTGTGTTCGTGCGTGTACCCGGTTCTCTCTGTGGTACTGTGTGTGTGTGTGTGTGTGTTTGTGCGTGTACCCGGTTCTCTCTGTGGTACTGTGTGTGTGTGTTTGTGCGTGTACCCGGTTCTCTCTGTGGTACTGTGTGTGTGTGTGTGTTCGTGCGTGTACCCGGTTCTCTCTGTGGTCCTGTGTGTGTGTGTGTGTGTTTGTGCGTGTACCCGGTTCTCTCTGTGGTACTGTGTGTGTGTGTGTGTTTGTGCGTGTACCCGGTTCTCTCTGTGGTACTGTGTGTGTGTGTGTGTTCGTGCGTGTACCCGGTTCTCTCTGTGGTACTGGCTGTGCACACTCCGTCTCCGTCGCTCTGATCTATAGATGTTCATCTCCTCTTCTCCTCTCGCTGTCCTCCAGATCTCCTGTTTACTGCATATGAAGATACACAATCACCCAGTTATCACACTTCAGTTATAACCCGTAACACTGGGTTCTGAGCGGTTCTCCCGGACCAGCTGAGTCAGAGCAGAACATGTCCAGCTGCTCTACTGCATGTGTAACTATGTGCTACAAATGTCCTCACAGCACTTCACCATGATGTCATTATACAGCCGTTTCATCCTGGTGTTAGTTTAGATATTGTTTTGCCTTGACCAGTTTGTATAATTCTGTTTTATGTGTTGTAGACTACTCAACACATATCCATGCTGTGTGTGTGTGTGTGTGTGTGTGTTACCTGGCCGTTCCTGGTGACAGCTCTGGCACCAGTACTCGTCTGCTCCAGGCCACCAGGTCCGTCTCTGTGGCCATCTCGCTGCGAGGGGCGTTACTGTGCATCTGTCGGACACCCTCGATCTGACCACTGCGTCTCAGACCCACGTTGGGAGGAGACGAAACCTCTGTGGGGGAGCTTACAGATCCTGCTCAAACACACACACACACACACACACACACACCATCAACATCAGAGACCCCAGTAATGTACATAGCTGACGTCCTCCTGAAGACCTTCCTGGGCAGGTCTACCTCGGCCAGTCCTGTAGTCTGAGCCCAGTCTCTGGTCCTGCTCCTGCTGCAGTCTCTGGATCATACTGTCCAGGGGACTAGAACCCTCTGCAGCCTGCTGACTCAACACCTGATTCAAACCTAACACACACACACACACACACACACACACACACACACACACGTGTAGGAGAGGGACAGAAAAATAACATACATAATTTCCCCTTCATTTCCCACTCGTGGGATCAATAAAGTTTATTCAATACATCAAGAGTTAAACCAGAATGTGTGTATCCATGTCTACACGGGTTGCGTGTATACGTACACAGGTGTATTTGTGAGCGTGCCTATGACCGTGTGTGTGTGTGTGTGCTGATGTTGTAGTTTGTATGTGTGTGTGTGTGTGTGTGTGTTGTTGATGTAGTTTGTATGTGTGTGTGTGTGTGTGTGTGTTACCTACCTGACGATGTCAGGCCCATCTGTGGAATGAGCTGCTCTTCCCTGCAGTTTTCCCGGCCGGGCACCAGGCGCTGGTAGCGAGGCGGGTGTGGGTTCCCGTCCACGTCCACCAGGAAGGGTGGGGGCATGAGGTGGGGCGCCTGCTGGGTCTGCTCGTCCAACACGTAGTTGTGGGCATCGCGGATAAGCGGGCGGTAGTCCGTGTGGAAAAACATCTGGTCCGCTATCTGGAACACACACGGCCCACTGAGCATCACCTACAGTGTGTGTGTGTGTGTGTGTGTGTGTGTGTGTGTGTGTGTGTGTGTGTGTACAAGAGCCTAGCCTGCACCATTTTTTATAAATAAGAAAGAGAAGCAGAGATGGAGCAGAGAGACGGCAGGGCGCTCTGACCAATGAGCGGCACCACGAGCGGCTGGAGTGGATCTGGACTCTGGAGGGTTCTGAGGGGTTCTTCACTTGGGGTGGAGCCACAGTGGAGTGATGGTGGAACACTTTGAGTGAACGGTGGAACGTTCTGCTGCAGAGCTCACATACTCCCCGAGCCACTCAAGCAGAGGTCAGGGGTCAGACCTTTGGAGATACGTTAGTGTGACGCAGCCCCCCCAGAGACAAGCTTCTGCCTCCGTCCTTGGTTTGGGGTCTACGGAGGTGGAACGGGCTGCGTGTCACCCGCCCGTGTCACCTGTGTGTCGTGTGTCGGGACCCGTGTTCTCACCCGCCCGTGTCACCTGTGTGTCGAGACCTGTGTTCTCACCCGCCCGTGTCACCTGTGTGTCGTGTGTCGGGACCTGTGTTCTCACCCGCCCGTGTCACCTGTGTGTCGTGTGTCGGGACCTGTGTTCTCACCCGCCCGTGTCACCTGTGTGTCAGGACCTGTGTTCTCACCCGCCCGTGTCACCTGTGTGTCAGGACCTGTGTTCTCACCCGCCCGTGTCACCTGTGTGTCATGTGTCGGGACCCGTGTTCTCACCTGCCCGTGTCACCGGTGTTCTCTTTCTGTTAGTAGGACCGCCTAGCTAACTTCCTGTTTGGGCACATTAATGTTCCTCTTGTTTTCATTAAACCCTTCAGCTGGTGACTCACGTTTGCATGTATCTTATTCTTTACAACCTGTGGGGCCTGTCAACAATGGTGCAGGATTTTTTTATTTTATATTTAATACTCACCATAAAATATTTAAACAGCAGTCGAACTCTTCTTAAGCAATTCAAGCAAAAGGTAATATTAAGCAATTCATACATATCCACTTAGAGGGTGCTAGAATGTGTTATTCTACAGCGGACACTGGACAATCATCTCCTTGACTGTGCAGGTTACCCATCTACATCCTGTACACATTCAGACTTAAAAATGGACCGCTGTCCAGTAATATTTAACAGTAGGGACAAGTGTTTTTGTTCAGTTTAGATTTGTCAAGTACAATGAAAACCACTGAGCTGAACTTGTGTATGATGTGATCATTTGTTAGAGAACGTGGCTCTCTGTCCTCAGCACATCATTTTGGTGTCTCCATTGTTTTTTTTTGTCTTCGTATTGCCCTCCTGAGAGACATGTTTCATTCGCTGTTTGCTTTAACACACTCATTTCTTCCCAGCTCCATTAAATCTTCTCACTCATTGGCTCCCACATCTCCCTGCTAGCCCTTTTCCACCGATGAAGATCCGGAGTCGTTTCCGTTTCACGAACCTGGTTTGGAACAACGTTCATCACATATCCACCAAAATTAACAAGTCCGAGAACCCTAAAAGTTCATACATAGCTGGAACAAGATGTCGAGGAAAATGCATAATTTGCATAATTCGCATTGGTGCGCAAATCAGGACAGTTCCACTTCCTCATTGGTGGAAAAGGTCTTGGGGGTGGGCAGACATGTCTCCCTGTTTGCTGGAAGTCACATCGTGAAACATCAAGTGGGTCCTCGAAGTTCTGCTGGAGGACCATCTGTACATTGAGCTTGAGAAGTCTGCATTTCATACACCAGTGGTGTGCTTCTCGGGCTTTACAGGATCCAAACAAGAGCTGTGGCTGAACGGCCAAGTCCCGGCTCGGTCCGGCGGCTACAGCACTTCCTGGGATTTGCCAACTTCTGTGTTGCTTCAGTTCCATGGAGTCACCCTTCTCCGCCTCTTCACCTGGTTAGTTCTGCACTTGAGTCCACCACCCCCATCCTGTTGGGGTGTGTGTGTGTGTGTGTGTGTGTGTGTGTGTGTGTGTGTGTATGCACATGCTCTAAGCTATTGCATAAAGGAACGCTGATTCCTTGAGACAACGATGAAATGAGAAGAGAGGGATGTACACAGCTTATGCTATGAAAGGGCATTTTGTTAACTCGTTTTCCCCGTTACAGCAGGTCCACAGCACCAAACGCACGATGGCACACACACACAGGTAAGTTAGAGTGAGGGAGCGGAGAAGACAGTAGCAGTGAGCAACACGGCAAAAGAAGTGAGAGGACAGAATACGAGGAAGAGAGAGACGAAGAGGGAAAGCGTGAATGAGAGAGAGAGAGAGAGACACTGGCAGTAAGGGAGGCCAGCACCACAGCCTGATGGGAATGTTCTGGAATGTTCCGCCACCTTGTCGTATCTGCTGCTGGAGCCGAAGCCGAAGATGAGCAGGTGTCCGTGGGAGTCGGTGCAGGCGAAGTGCTGGCCGTCGGAGGAACACTTGCAGTCAAAGAGCGCCCCGTGGCCCTGGCCCTCGATCTGTGGCACGCGCACACACACACACACACACACACACACACACACACACACATCACACGCCGGGCAGAAGGAGGGCGTTTATGAGGCACGCTTTACAACCGCTAAATTAGAAAACAAAGGCTTGACATAACGGGCAACTAATCACGCACGGAGCTGTCAGTGTTATAGTGGGATCCGGAGAGAGGCAGGGAGAGAGAGAGAGAGAGAGAGAGAGAGAGAGAGAGAGAGAGAGAGAGAGAGAGAGAGAGAGAGAGAGAGAGAGAGAGGGAGGAAGACTAAGTGACAACAGTGTCTGCATTCAAAATAGTTCAAAGAAACAGATATTAAAATGCAAAAAATGGGACGACAGGGTATCTGCACATTTTTAAATCTCAAATTCAATGACTTTTAAGACCTTTTTAATACCTCTCACAAGAAAAAACAACTGAACAACACACACTTATAATAATTTAATGCCTCCCCTCATAAAATTCCAGACATTTTAAGACATTTTTAGGCCTTGAATATGGAAAACTAAATTTAAGACATTTTAAGACTTTTTAAGGACCCGCGGGTACCCTGGACGAACACAATGAAAATACACCTGAAAATATGAAAATACACTGAGAGGGAAGCGGGGAGTGGGGGGAGTTCTGCAGGGGTGACCCGGTCTGCTCTGGGCCTGCTGCTCCAGAACCCTCACCCCATGTACACAGAGGACCAAGGGAGGCAGGAGAAGAGGTACTGGGGGCCAGGGGTGTGATTACCAAGTACCAACAGATGTGTGTGTGTGTGTGTGTGTGTGTGTGTTGCTTACAGTGTTATCGTAGGACTGTATTTTCTGTGTGTTGTTTACTACATTGAACTATGAGATGGTTTTGTGTGTGTGTGTGTGTATGTGTGTGTGTGTGTACTTTTTACCATGTTGAAGTAGGAGCGTATTTTGACGCCGCGTGCCAAGTCCCACACTATGGCGTTGCCATCGTGGCCGGCAGAGAAGAGCACTCTGGGATCAAAGGGGTGTGGCTCCAGCACAAACACCTCATCCTCATGACCCTGAGAATGGACCAATCAGGCAGCGTGACTTAATTACTGCTGTATAGAAGAATGGCACAGCAAGAAAACAGTGGGACAGCATCTTTTAATCTCCGTCTAGGTTGAAGTCTACTCCCTTCTCCCTTTCTTCATGCACTTCAAATACAGCTGTGGCCGTCCATGTGACACTCTTACTCACAGGACTCCGTCCTGATGCCTCCCTAACTCCTGCATAACGACTTAATAACACGAGGTTAAATGCTACACGAGTCTACATGAAATGTTAGTGTGGTTTAACGTCATCTTAAGGGGTCAGATGTAGCATGACTGATTACCCAACATCCTAAACATACATCCAGACCTTATATATTAATGTTGCAGTGTAATTTTATTATATATATACACGACGGACACATGTACACATGTATTCACATGTAATTATCCTCCATAAGAGTAATTTCTGGGGGGGGTTTATATTAGAACTAAAATTCAAATAACAAAAATATAATCAATATAAAATTCTTTTTCCTGTAAAATGATGCAGCAACATATTCATTCATGGATGGAGGGAAGAATGAAGTGACAGAGGGAGGGAGGGAGGGATGAACCAATCCTCTTACCATTAAGATATGGATGAGGCTGCCAGTGAATGAGTTCCACACTTTGAGCGTCAGGTTGTTGGCTGCTGTGATAACCATGCTGTCATGGCGATCCCAGGCCACCATGGTGACTTTCAGTTTGGTGACTTTGTCCTCCAGGGGTGGAGGGTTGTATTTGCTGAATGGGTCAAAACGGGGGAGGAATTCAAAAGGGAGGCGGAGAATTCAACAGGGGGGATTCAAACAAATTTAAATGAAAGACTGGCTTGCATACTCTACAGCTGCAGGGTTCCAAAGGACCTACTTTTTAAGTGAAGGAGAGCAAGAAGACGCACACACAAACACGCACACACACGTATACACACACACACACACACACACACAAACACACCCAGTCCTACAAACCCCCCCACACACACACCCACACACTCACGCTCACACGCATGCACGCACACAGACACACACCCACGCACACACCCAGAAACAAACACAAACAGAAACACACAAACACAACTGGCAACAAAAGAGCAAACCACACTACACAATAAAAAAAAACAAACAAAAAGGATGAACAAAAAATGTATCCTTTATTTTATCATGTATTTTACTTTGCTTAATTGATATATTAGAAATTAGGGTGTTTAGTCTTTCATGTGTTGCTTTAAAAGCTGAAGACATACGTGATGTTACATGCTCTTAGGCTCGTAAAGCCTATAGAGATACACAGTACACCATAGCCAGTAATGTCAGTAACGCGTTACTCTAATCTTACCATTTTTTTCAGTAACAAGTAATATAACGTGTTACTATTTCCAGTCCAGTAATCAGATTAAAGTTACTTATCCAAGTAACTGTGCGTTACTATTTTTATTTTCCTTAGGAAAAATATTTATTTTTGCTTTCTTCTTGGCTCAGTTATACTTTTGCGTCTGACCGTAGCGCTTGACTCCGCTCGCTGCACGTGAACCTGTGAGAGCGCGATTCTCACGTCATTCTTTGCAGTGTTCTCTGTAACGATATGTGGTAGCATAAAGAAAACACCCCTCAAAAACAGGGGAAGGAACATTTACCTGACGAATTTTAATGTTGCATTGTGTTTCAGGTTTGAAAAGTGCTGGAATTTCGGCTAACGTAGCCTACTTAAAATGCTTGAAATTGTAATGGTATTTCATTTCACAACAAATAGCTGTCTGACTGAATAGTTCTCTTGTATTACGTTTACAAATATATTTACAAATAATACCGTGCAGCAACACAAACGTAATGTCAGGAGATACATTATTTAAATGTCAGGAGATACATTGTTACTGTAAAAATAAAGTGAGTATTGGAAAAACTCTTTGCTGCTGAATGTAACTACTAAAGTAACTTGTAATCGAACGTAGTTACTTTTAAAATTAAGTAATATGTAACGTAACTAAGTTACTTTTAAAAGGAGTAATCAGTAATCGGATTACTTTTTCAAGGTAACTAAGCCATCACTGACCATAGCATGCATTTAATGTGCATTTTCACTACATCTTGTTATCCTGCAGACAACTTACATCACTAGCAGAACACAGGGTGATGGTAGATTAAATACTGGCCTGGGTCACCCTAACACTAATCCAAACAGAAGTCCAAACTAACTAACCTTCTCCTAGAAAACCTAACTTATCCCAGCATAGCTATCCTCATCACAGCACAGCTAATCTCAGCCGTATGGGTAAGCTACCACATTCTCCGTGTGTGTGTATAACAGTGTGTGTATTACCCTGGGAGTTTGGTGGCCATGTCCAGCAAGATACTCCTCCAGTCCTGCTGCTGTAGCTGCCATACTCGTGCTGTCCCATCTCTACTGCCACTCACAAACCTACACACACACACACACACACACACACACACACACACACACACACACTTCACTTTTATGCTGACGACATTCACTCAATAATACCCAGATGTTTCATTAATGCAACTGAAAATCCTTTAAAAGCTCACACACACACGCGCGCACACATGCACACGCACGCACGCACACACGCACACACACTAGTGGCAGCTTCTCACCTGTCTCCTCCATGTGAGAACTGGATACTGTCAACTTTATCCTGTGGAAAGTGCAAAAGAGATGAAAACTCAGATGGAACACTGTGAATGAAATGCTCGCTAAGACATTTTAATTACTTGTTCAACTCACAACACACAAACACACAAACACACAAACACACACACACACACTCACAGTGTGGGATTCCAGCTCAGCTATCTTCTCTGGCTGGCCCCCGCCAAAGTAATAAACTCTGATAATGTGATCAGTGCTGCCTGTGGCCAGAAACATCCCACCTGAAACACAGTAACACAAGCATAAATCTCCATAGCCCATGAACACAAACCCACCAAGCCATGTACAACACCACACCGATATACATAAATCTCCATAGACCGTACCAACTAGCCAACCAACTAGGCTACATACAATCCACCAGCATGCCGAGAGTGAGCACGGAAATTACCGGCTCTATAACTGGCCGTACTGATGCACCGCTCGGTTGTCAGGTGACCAGAATCGGCTGGATTTCAGAGCGATCGGCCGTAACCCGTGACAGGCCCATCAGTATCCCGTTCTGCGCCGCTCAGATTTACACTTGTGCACCACACGAGGGCAACAGCGAGGCAAACAGGGCCACACATGAACACAGGGTGCTTTTCAGTTGTATTACCTGACATTTCATTTGGAAGAGTAAAACTATTGCTGTTTATTTTATTTGTGGGCTTGTGAAAGGAAAAAGCTTTGTCCTGTAACCTAGGACATGTTTATATTGACATGCAAGAGGTTTCCGTTAAAAGAAAAGTTCAGCAAAAATGTTTCTGTATGCTGTCAATATCCTTCCTAGAAAGAAAATTGGAATGGGCCTGTCCTGTGTTTTGTTTTTTTTTTTTTTTTTAAAGGAAATCTGAATTGTCCAAGAAAATTGCAATTGCTGCATCTCTAATGTTCATCCAAATTTACACTTCTTAAACATTCAAGTGTAAACATGGATGTGAAAAGAAACATGAGGTCTGAAATTTGACTAAAGTCTAATTAGTGAAAAAATTTTTTGAATAAGGTTAAAAGCAAGTTTCTCATTTAGAGCAGAATAATTAGTGCTTCATTAGACAAAATAGCAGTTAATAGTTAAATGTTAACTTTTAGACACAAAACTAAGTACACAGCAAACCACAGTGATGGGGTGTTATGCTGTCTTAGAATCCAGTTTAATGGTTAATAGTAATAAAGGGTTTCTCTTAATCGTATGATTAAGTGTACTTGCTGTACAAGTATTTCTGATTGATGCATGAATGTTTGTTTCTCTCTGGATGTGTGTGTATTGTATTTCTATGTAGTATTACTTTGATACATTCCTTTACAACAGTTCAGTTTCATTTCAGAGCCTCTGTGCAGTCTACACAGAAACATGATACTTTAGCTCCAATTTAAGAAAGTGAGTTTAAGCCAAATAAACATAACTGTCACATCCCTTTCCCAGCCCCAAAGGACACACACACTCCCACACACACACACACACACACACACACACACACACACACACACACACGCACACACACGCACACACACACACACAAAGCTGTGCAGCAGCATGTTCAGGAGGTGTAGCGAAACACCCAAAGAAATGTTTACACTCGATCCTGTTTCTTTGGGAAGCTTCATAAATACCTCATAAACGCCATGTAGTAATATCTCTACTACAGTAAGTCACGGGAGTGTAGCCATTTCATTTTGATCATTACCGTTTTGCATGCATGCCCTTAATAGGTGGCAGCAGCAGAGTGAGCTCATTGGCTACATGGAAATGTGGAAAGGGTGGAGCCAAGGAGGTGGGTGTGGCTTACCAGCACTGAAAGAGGAGCAGATCATCTGTACACCTGGTCTGGGCCGCTCTGTGAACTTGCTGGGTCGTGGACTTTAGTGGTGCACACACACAACACACACACATACACGTCATTGCAATGAAAAACAACATCCTGTCACGAGAATGCAATACACCATTGTGTGCTTAGAAAAATCGCTACAAGAGGTATGATGTACTTGTTTGGGATAGTGCGTCAAAGCAGTGATGCGTTTCCTGTGAGACACGCTAGGGGCAAACGTTACCCACCCGAATTTGAGTGTGAGAGAATCCCACTGCCAGAAGCAGATGGTTCCATCAGCACCAGTGGAGGACAAGAACCTCTTACTACCACAGCAAAGAGGAGAGAACTACACACACACACACACCCACACACACAAACACACACCCACACATATCAAAGAAATAATCCACTGCACTGCGTGTACATGAATGAGTGTGTGTGTGTGTGTGTACGACACCTGTAGTGATGTTATGGACGCGGCGTGGCCCTCCAGCACGGCGAGAGGTGCACAGGTCTGCAGACACCACACCCTGATCATCTTATCACAGCTGCCCGCGGCTAGCAGCGTGTTCTCGTAGTTCACCGCCATGTCGGAGATCTCGGCCGCGTGACCGCGTAGCGTGGCCAGCAGACGCCCATCGTCCGTGGACCACATCTTCACCAGACAGTCGTCTGAGCCCTGCCAACACACGCTCTCTGTTCAAAACGTAACGCTGGTTTTGTGCTGTTACTGTATATGAGGAAGCAGCAAGTCTGATTTCCTGATATTAAAGACAGTGATGTTCATTCTGTGATCATGTATTTCCAGCTGATTAAGTATTCTTCACACTTAGTCTGTTTCTACATTAACACACACACAAACACACAAAAGAAACAAACCTTTTCACACCAGAGAGTGAACAGCGCTAACAGGTAAGGGTAAAAACAATTCTGTCTCCCACAAGACGAGCACAGTTAAACTCCCTGAAATAAAGTTGTGCTTAAATTCCAGTTCAGTAATCAGAGTTGGACTGAGATAGGTAGAATCAACCTGAAATCATGGGATTCATATCCATGAAATTCCACCTCAGCGAAACAGGACAACAAAATTACTAAGAATAAACAGAAAAACTGTTTCAAATGCAAGAAACCTTAAAGATATCTAACAATGATCATTAGGTAAGTGATCTAGCTTTCTCTGATGTACTAGCAAAGAAGGTAGAACTATTGCCCTCAGAGGAAGGCCTCATCCCTCAGAGGAAGGCCTCATCCCTCAGAGGAAGGCCTCATCCCTCAGAGGAAGGCCTCATCCCTCAGAGGAAGGCCTCATCCCTCAGAGGAAGGCCTCATCCCTCAGAGGAAGGCCTCATCCCTCAGAGGAAGGCCTCATCCCTCAGAGGAAGGCCTCATCCCTCAGAGGAAGGCCTCATCCCTCAGAGGAAGGCCTCCTCCCTCAGAGGAAGGCCTCATCCCTCAGAGGAAGGCCTCATCCCTCAGAGGAAGGCCTCATCCCTCAGAGGAAGGCCTCATCCCTCAGAGGAAGGCCTCATCCCTCAGAGGAAGGCCTCCTCCCATTTGAGTCTTTTACACCACTCTGTGATACTGAGACACATTTCTAAAGCCACCTCGCCACACACTCATGAACTCATCAGAAAGCAGATCACAGCATGCCTTTTGCCTTTCAGATAAGTTCCTATATTTGTTTACATTTACATTTATAGCACTCCGCAGCCCAGCAAAAAATAGCACCATCTTAGTGAAGCGAAAACTTCCATCTCCAAGTTTAGTATGGCCCTAATCCTGCAAAAACTTGAACACTTTTGTGTACATTAGCAATAAATAATTTGTTAATAATTACTTTATATACGGTTTTGATAACATCATTGATTCGATCGCTTTTTCCCATCTGTCACCACACGGCACCTTAAACACAACAATGCGCACACCACTCACGTAAGCTTCATCCTTAAAAGCCCACTGAAGTGTCGCCGGAAAAGCCCCAAACTGACCCCAGATCAGCCCTCTGGTCCCTTCATTGACGCTGAACACTGCTGGACCACACGTGGCTTAGAAAAGCCCCAAACTGACCCCAGATCAGCCCGCTGGTCCCTTCACTGACGCTGAACACTGCTGGACCACACGTGGCTTAGAAAAGCCCCGAGAAACCCCGCACAGCGGCTGGGCAAACATTGAGCGCGTAAGCGATTCAAGAAGCACAGCACTTCAGACGGGCGCATTCCTGAGGGTCCATGCTAGGCACATACTGAATGTCAATCAACCAGTGGCTAAGAGCTCAGGAAGATGAAGGAGAAGATGATGATGATTCTATTCTTGGCTCGCTGCCAGAGACACAAACGAAACACTTCCAGTGCCATGCACACAGATAGAACACCCCACCACCACCACCCCATGCACGGACGCACACACACACACACACACACACACACACACACACACACACACACACACACACACACACACACACACACACACACAGCAGGGTAGGGGGAGGGGGGGAGGAGAAAGTGAAGGAGAATGAGATGGAAATAAAAAGAAGCAGAGAGGAAAAGAAAGGGGAGATGAGAGGGAGTAATCTTTACTGTTCGGCCATTTTTGGAGATTAAAAAAAAAAAAACTTCCTGAGTAAAATGGAACCCAAGAGTGTCTGATGAAAAACAAGAATTAGCAGAAACGCGTCATAGCAAAATCACTCAGGAAAGAGAAACATCACCAACAACCTTAACAAATGTCCAACCCGAAGAAACACAGCACACGCAGGTCAAAGGTTACGGTACACACACAAAACACCTAATTGTATTTTACATACACGCAAACCATGAATGGACTAAAATCCCATAATTAAAGCTGCTGAATAACTAGTTTTAAAAAAACACTGAGCAGATCCACCAATTAAGTCCAGTTAATGTATTACATCACATAAATCACCACAATGCAAATGTCCAAGCAGCGCCCTTGTGGTTATGTAATGGTTAACTTATTTGTCTGTGGCATGTAACTGCCACTACTGATACGGCAGTGATATTAATATGTATGCTGTTACCATCAAGAAATTGTCTGAGTGATAGATAAAACACATTGCTAAGTTAATAAGTCAAAAGCCAAACAAAAGCAAAGCAAGACTTCTATAAAAACAAAGAAACAAACAAAATAAGGCACAGGTATTTAACTGCACATACATTCAGTAACTTCGAAATAAGTGACTACCTCAGCCATTACTAGGGCAAGGCATCTCCCTACGCCACAGGTGCTCAAGGGTGTGTGTTGTGTACAAGTGTGAGAATAAGTGAGTGTGAGCACCATGACTGTAGTCACGGTTCGTTCAGCACGCTAAATCACGGAGTGAGAAGGAACGGAGCTGTGAGTATTTATACACCGGTATAAAGAGTGAGTGGTGTTCCCTCAGCACTCTCCCACACACCGCGCACTCCCGAGCACTCCCGAGCCCCGTACTTCAGCACACAGAACTATACCTGAATCACTGACTTCACACTCATTCAATTATCTCTTACAACCCTCAAACTAGTATAAAACTGTAAAATAGATACCAGACAAGTCTGAATTTAATCTAAACAGCACAATTAAATTCTTATCAAATGCACCTTATGACATCACAAAAAATGCAACACACATAATTCTATGCATTTTAGGGAAGTAGAATTAAGCGATAAGCCTGTCTCAAGGCAAGTGGATGCTGAAGTAATAGCTATTTCTGGACAACAAACTCCCTGTTTCTGATTGGCTATCTCAGTTTCCTGACCTTGATTAAATAGAAACTCTTTGGTTGGAAAACATGACACAGCCTCACGAAAGCATGCAAACACATACAAGCATTCAAAGAATCAAGACAGTAAATGAACTAATATTTCTCACCAGAAATTCCTCTAAAAATTCACTTATTATTATTTCAAAATGCCATACAAAATAGACCACATTTTGCATAGTGCTGATTATAGCTAGGTTGTGTAATTTCCAGTCTTATATGACTCAATGTAATTTATTAATATATTACTATCTGTTCCATTACACACACACATATACACACACACACACACACATACATATGTACGAGTAAGGCTTACTGTGAAGATGCGGCGGCCAGTCCGATCGAAGGCAACACAATACACAGACGACAGGTGTCCCAGAATTCTCTTGTGCATTTTCATGTGTGTGTAAACGGCTGTTGGGACCAGCTGACCCAAACGGTATGAGCCATTCAGCCTCCGACTGTAAGATGTCTCCACTACACACACACACACACAATGAGTAACAAAACATCAGGAAAAAATGTGCTATAACATTAAAGGAACAAAATGTAATTATATATATATATATATATATATATATATATATATATATATATATAAAACTAATATGTATATATATAATTAATAAATATCTAAATAATGTGATGGCTATTACACAAGGTTTTACAGAGACTATCACAGCTTTATTCACAACTTTCTCAGTCAATAAGAGATGGCTTACCGATATTGGGCGGGCTCCCGTAGATGACTGGCGGCTCGGGTGGCCTGCCACAGTGCAGGGCTGCGAGGGCGGATCCCTTCCATACCACGTGCTTGCAGCCTGTCAACACACAAAAAGAACCACCAACAAACCCACACACAAGGAGAAGGTGGTGAAGCACACCCTGGTTACCAAGACTATACCGCCACCAGCCTAAAATAGGACCGCTATTCAAAATAACAGAGCAAAAGACACATCCTGTTACAGCTGCCATTATTAAGAGAAAAAATATACCGATGTTTAAAGCCAAACATTTTTATTAACATTCTCAAATGAAAAACACAGAAAATGACCTATGCAGCACTGTGTGTGTGTGTGTGTGTGTACACTTGTGCACATATATACTCACTCTTGCTGGTGCGTAGTAAAGACTGCCGTCCAATTCCCAGTAATGAGTTGACTCCACGGACACTGGCTGCTACCTCTCTCTCCAGGAGAGGACCGACACGCTCACACACTTGCAACAGGTGATCAGGGGAAATGTGCTTATGTAACTTCACCTGCACACACACACAAATACATGTGTATGCACACAGGGTCACACACGTAAACAAACTGTTAGATCACAGGACAACACGTTTTACACCCTAATCTGTCCCGCGCACCCATACAGTAGAATTTCAAAATATTCTTCTGCGATTTACACCACAAACATATTTATGTGAGTGCTGATATTATATAGAAAACAACAATTACAATGGATTCTGAAATAGATAAATTGCATTTTTAATTACTTAAATTGCATTCATTACATTTATATATCTAGACAAACAGAGGTGTGGTTTACAAATGATCTGCGAATGATTTCGGTCTAGACATTTAGAAAAATCTCAAGCTGTGCTTGTTCAAACGAAAATGAAATATAATTGTGTGATTCTCTTTTTATTTTACGTTTTTAACGTCCATTTAAAACACGATGAATTAAAAATGGAGAACGTTCGCGCCCCATCGCGGCGCGCGCGTCTCCAGGCCGCATATCTGTCAGTCCAGCCGCTTCCAACGCCGCGCTAGTAATTAATGTTGCTTTAATTGCATTTAGCATTATCCTATTGGTCGTCATACGCCAGTCGCCTGCACGCTCACACACACACACACACACACACACACACACACACACGCTAAGAGTAGAGCCGCAGATGCTGATTTATATCTTAAACACACTAGACACAGGCGGCGAATGTAGCTTATAATGTCAATTAAATTAACAAATTTTATTCCTGCAATAATCACTGAATGAACATATAATTCACGACGCACGTTACCACACAAACGTGATTAAAATTGTGATCACTGCTCGTTGCCACAATAGTATCACATTTTAGGCTATTACATTTTTCGTTCTTACATCTGACATTGTCACCATTTTACTCACTGCCAGCTAGTCATCTTATTTTTGATAATGATTAAAACCACATTTTGTTTATTATCATAATAATAATTATTATTATTATCATGATTAATATTATTATTGTGGGTTATGCTATTGTTATTGTAACAACCGCATGTTTCAATGGGTTAATCGTTTTCGTATCGATCAATAGACGTGCGTAAGAACACATAAGGAAAAATAAATCGATAGCGCCAACACCAGGTGGTGGTTAGGATGTTTCTGGACACGACTTGATGTAGCGAGCTTCAAATCTCAAACCGAGAGCGGCCCGGACGGCCACAACACACACACGCAGCGCAAACGTTCACACGACGGGAAACGGCGCAGTGACACGTCGCGTTAGCGGCGTAAGGACGCGAGACGCGCCGCACAGCGCCGACTAAAACACCGACACGGCGGACGGGTAAACCCATTACATTTGCAGGAATAGTGTCTATGACACAAATTTCACCGAGTCGTCGATCCGTTCGAGAGAAGTGGAAAAGACATTGTGTCTCTGTCGGCAACAGCCTATGAGACAAATAGACAGTTGGGTCTGTTAGTTACGCAACTGATATTCTGGGGGGGTGGCCATAACACATGGCCTGGATCAAAAGCCCAAACTTTTAAAATTAAAGATATTTCAGCATCTTCACTCCAAAGAAGAATCAATGTTGACTTCTGAAGTGCTGCTCTAAAACGGTAGCACGATCCATTAAAATAAACGAATCCCCAAAATTAACTACTTGTTTACTTTTCTAAATATTGGTACTAATAGGTTAATCAATATTATATCAATTTAATTTTACCTTCCATTTGTACAATCGTCCTCCCTTCTTAAGCCTCACGTGGTCCAAAAATAATTTCCCCAGGCAGAATTCGCGTGACAAAGTGGGCGGAAATTCCTATGACATTTCTAAGCTATTCTTTCGCTTTGTTCTTTGTAAACTCCTGATCAAAAGTGCAGTTTAAATAAAATAAAGTGAGGTAAAGCATGTGTAGTTTACTGTGTGTGTGGTTGTATTAGACGGAGCAGGGCGCCTCCATCCCGCCCAGATCACACACACTAGCGCACTGGTCCCTCCTCCCACCGCCCTCCGTCCTCACAGCACAACACTCATGACGTATCTTTATTTCTGCTACATTTTTACTAACTATTTAAACCATATGAACGTAACTGTCACCAAACTCAGACCTTAGGGTCACAGCGAGTTCAGGACTTGCGCTTTGACACACTTTTCTCCTTCCGAGGCTGGGTTTTCCCTCTGCATTTATGTGTTTTTTTTCCTGATTTAAAAATTGCGGGAAATTCAATTTCTTATTTTGCTCTCTAAAAAAGTTTTTCCTCGGTTATAGGGATCCCTTACCAAATTTTCGTAACTCCCAGGGTGTTCCATTCCAGTCCAATCTATCCTTTTGGGTAACAGCTGTAATGGAAAAATAGTGTTAACTGGGTTGGGTTACATTCTAGGGGGTCAAGATAGGGATTTTAAAAATTAAATCAGAAATCCACGATAAATGAACAGCCTGAACTACAGTGCAGTACGACGCAACGCAAGTAGCCTAGTGCCTCTAACCTCCTTATCCTGGACCTCCCGTATCAGGGTCTAAAAAACACATAAAAACACCGAATTATGTCACAGTCTTATCCAGGGATGTAGTTAGTATTCCCAAATTACAAAATCACCCACCTCTGCCGCGTCTTGACAAGGTCCAGCTTCCAAAAATCGGGCTATTAGGAAGTACAGCTCTGCGAGATGGGGGGAAGAATACATGAGCTACATTAGCTTTGAAGAAGGGCGCTGTAGGAACACAGATGTATAAAACCTTTCGACGACACGTTTCATACTCCCTCTACTCACCGGATTTCAACTGCGCGACGTGTTTACTGTCACTAGCCATGTTTGTGTTGTTTTGGGGTGAAGGAGAAGGCGTGTGGCCGCGCTGGGAAGCGAGTATAGCTGGCTGCCCTATAGTTGTCAGTGTTTGTTCACCACCAGGAAGAGCTGCGCCTCCATTCACCCAACACACACAGGCAAGGCTGCAAGAAGATCCGGCTACGTCTCAAGCCTTCCGCACTCCGAAAAATAGTCCCCGTCCCCCCCTTCAACACAACGTGTCCCGCAATAATTCGGATAAACGACGGAACGTGATGTAGAGTTTCGCCAGTTCAAGGCACGGGTTTTTTTTTCTAAAAAATACAGTCCGATGTACCTGGAAGATGTTAACGGTTGTTTTACGTTTCGTTTACGCTCAACGCCCCCTCCCTCCAAAAAAGCACGAGCCCTCTGCGCAGGAATACCAAGCGGTCTAGTGCGCACTCACAGGACGTTTTGGGAGGCTACGATGGTAACATAGAAGGCGAGGGACGGCATGTTAACACAAGTGGCGCTTTCATTGCTACATTGACTGTTTTATTTCTTATATTAATCGTCTGTTCGGTTTGATGTAGTGTTGTCAGATACAGCTGCGTGTTACTTCCTCATTGTGTCGACCATGCAGTCAAGCTCGAATCTGATGAATGCTGCCATGTTGTCTTCTAACAGAATAATAAGAGATACTATCAAGTACCTGCATTTTTACACATTTACCAACCTTTAATTTAAAAAAACGTTATCAGTTACATATATTTCGCTGTAATGTAGTTGAAGGTTTGCTAAGCTTCAAGAACCCAACCCACTTTGGTCGCGTTTTAGGTTCGGAAGTCCTCCATTTCTTCACCAAATCCGAGCTGGCAGTAAAATGGGGGAAGGGTAGTAAAACAGGGGAATGTAATGAATTAAACCTCGTGAGTTACAGGAATCCACGTCTAATAACAACTACAGAAGATGCAGATAAATTGCGCACAAGATAAAGACCAAATAAAAAAAATAAGATCTTCTGTTACGCACGACACAGAATCAGTTTGAATTGAGTAGCTCCACATGTAATTCATAAAAACGTTTCATCAGTGGAGTAATTAGGCAAATTATGTTTTTGGCCCACATGTTCAGTACTGGCCACCGACTAAAATAAACATAATTTTCTGACTGAGCTAAAATATTTTTATTTTGTAATCACAGTCATTCAATATCTTGAATTTATATACTCTTACCTTGAGCATCAATTACTTGAACTGAAAACGTATTTCAAACATTTTGCTTAGGTTCACAAAATAAATGCATTATTATAGACACAGATGTATCAAGAAGTGTAACCTACTATCTCATTAATTCATTTATAAAATGCTTCTTACAATACACACAGTTTTTCTGCAGTCATAGTAAATTGTATCTTCATTTTTTATCTATATTTTATTTTAAATACTCAGTACACAGTTCATACTATTCAAACATAGACCTGATAAGATTAAGCTGGGTTTCTAAATGATAAAATGGGGATTTCTATGGGACAGTTACCTCTGACTGTATTTCAGGTGAAGACGAGGTTCCTGGGGCACTAAAGTTAAAGGTTTTGTTTCAGACTTTAACTTTTTAACTATCCACTCTATTCAGAGACACAGGTGTAGTTCTCTGACTATCCACTCTTATGAGACACAGGTGTAATTCTGTTTCAGTTCAGTTATGACTATTAGATGGTCTATTTTGTAATTTTCTACTCAATTAGGATTCAATTTTTGTGCTTTTGACAGTTTAGAGAACCTTGACAAAACTGGTGTGAAACACAATCACATTTAGTGGTATTTCACATAATTATAATAATGATAGTCTATACTTAAAAAAATAGCTTGTGTACATTAAACTTAGGTTTCTCACAGCTCAGAAATTTAGAAAAGACCTGCATCACTAATATATCTTCTGCCTGTCCCATTCCAGGGTTTCATTGGCAACATAGAATAGTAAAAAAATTATTCCCTAAATACACTTAAAACATGATGGAGAAGTAATGTTGAGAAGAGTGACTGTTGACCACACAGTTCGTGCAGTAGCTTTGCTCAACCACTGGAGGTCATAATCACTCAGGTGTCTAAAGTGTAGAGGCCAAGTAAGGGTCAAAGGTTACCAGGCCAAATTGCAGTTGGATTTTGATGATGCGTATCCTTTTATTCCTAATCGTAACTATACTCAGTGTGATTAAGAGACTTAAGATTGATGACATGCTGGTGTCAGCCGTTGCTCTGAACAGTAGATATTAGGATTCGGGCCCATCTAACACATCATATGTATCTTGTATAGTTGGTGGCCAGTATGATTATACAGTACAATGGCAATGGGCTTGGTGGTTATGCATATATATTAGTTATGTCGGAGGTTTTGGAGTTAGAGCATGAAGTGCACTGGTTGGTTTAATGTTATTGTATTCCCATTAACAAGAATGGTTGTTTATTGAATTCAAAGATTAATTAAACTGTTGGGAACAATTTAACAGCTTGTCATTACACACATACATACAAGCCATTCAGTTTTTTTATTTGTTTCATTCTGTCGCATTGCTGAACTTTCACTTCCTGACATCAGCTATTGTATTTAGTGAGTGTTTGTGTGTATGTGTACATTTGTGTGCCTGTGGAAGTGGACACTGAGGGTTACAGGTGTCTGTAAAGAGACATGAATGAATAGCTTTTGTGGTAACCCAGCAGACCCTCAAGAGCTGAGTTACTAATACAAACTCCAAATCTAAACTGCTAGAACTTTGTGTGCTTGCAAATGATGTTTCTGTTAAGGCCATATCGGTGGAATAAGCAGCAAACAGTAACAATGGTATTGAACAGACCTTTTGAGACTTTTTTCTTTCTTTTTTATTTGAAAACATTTTCACAGACAAATATTCCAAACCAGGAAGGCAGAACTCCAGAAACACGTCAGATTCCATTTCAGAATGCAACTTTCAGAATTATCCGGGAACCCATTGTTTATTGCTATGGTTACGTGCCTTTGTTTAGGATCTTATTCAAATTAGCAATTTTAAAAAGTCAAAAATGTAGATCCAATGTACCCAATAAAGAGACTTAAAAAACAACAATTTGGAAAATGAAATTCAGTGATTCTTTTTGTCTCTTATTCTCAGTTTATCATTCATCGACACACATATTTAAGTGTTTAATTATAAAGTCCTGATCACGTACCGTACACACTACGAACTCATGAACCTGAATGTCCGGCCTACTCACATGGGCACTTAGGCCATGAGTCTTGGTGGTACGAACGTTAACTAGTTGCTGTTACATTACAGGAGATGACGTAGGATACCAATTCCGACCAACTAAATGCTGTGAACTGATATGGCAGCCGCTGGTGAAACGTTTAAGAAAGAAGTATTTTCTTTCTGCTTGTGGGTCAGTCCATGATGGTGACTACTAGAAGATCTGGGGAGTCATAGGACTTCAGAGAGGAGTGTAGTTTTCTAAATACAATGTCTACAATGACAAGTCTAAAAAAAAGTTAGCATCTTACAAAATACTCGATAAAGAATACAAAAATGTTCCTCCATTCCACAGAAAGCAAACCAGAGTCACTCCTTGGCCTCTGCCTTAGTCTCAGGGGTCTCAGATTCCTGGGGGAGACAGAAGGGACATGCGGTCACGACACTGCGCTTGGCTCCACGCTGCTGCTAGACCATCGACATTTTAAATTAGTCACATCACCTGATAAAACCAATACCACACTGTTAGCACATTCAGCAGGTTAGTAGCACATAATCTCTGCACAGCTGAAATAACCACATGCACATTCAAAGAGTCAAGAGACGTGTATTTCAGATTACTTATTTTCACTAATTTTGAAAGGTAATATAGAAAGAAATTGTTGGTGTGACCACTACACACATTGACACCAGAGTTTAGAACTCACAAAAGAAGGAAACTGTTATTAAATGGATATGCATGTTTTAACTTCTATTTTTAAATATTGCGGAAACTTTAGAGTTTTGTAATTGCACGACCTTATTTTTCTGGTGCCAAGTTAACCCAAGATCATTTGACTGATTTAAATATTTGCCCAGTGCAGTCATATGGTCTACAAGTAATCAGATTTCTGTAAGTTCCAATCAGGAATAGTTGCAGAATTCAGGCTACTTTTTTTGGCAATGCAAGAGTACAAATATAAAACCATCTCCATAAATGAATATGAACAGTGTCCAAGACTGAATGGTACATTAATAGGCAGTCTAGTAATAAATCACAATAAATTATTGGGTTTAGAATAAACTACAGGCTAAAGTAAAGTTCATGGTTAGTTAGGTTTAAGACATGGGTTAGTGTGAGCATTACAGACCCAGGACAATGCAAATAAACAGGTTGCAGGACATACCATGCTCTAGTACTGAATCTCAACAAAGCTGGAACCTAATGGCATATCATGCTCTAGTACTGAATCTGAATAAAGTTGGACTCTAATGGCATGCCATGCTCTACAACTGAATCTGAATTAAGCTGGACTCTAATGGCATGCCATGCTCTTGTACTGAATCACAGTGAAGTTGCAAACTGATGGCATGCATAAATGAACAGACAGCTCACTCAGTCGATAGTTCAATCAAACAATCAATCTGATCCATTATGTGGTAAGAGATGGCACTATATTAAGGCAGCTCCTATCATCTTGAAGTTATGTCATTCATTTTAAGCTCTTTGATAAACTTCAGTTACTCACAATGTAATGGGTTCATCTTTTAATATCCATGCGTTTTGCGTGATTTGTGACAAGTGAAAAACGTAATATTCACCATTGATGTACTTTATAGGTATAACACACACACACACACACACACACACACACACACACTGCATTGTCAATTCCTCACACTTTCATACCCTCTACTTTCACTGTCTCTCTCTGTCCTCTGATGGACAGGAAGGTGGGGGAGACACTTCTCAGGGACGCCACAGTGACAGATGAGCGAGAGACGCAGATCTACGTGAGCAAGAGTGTGTGTGTGTGTGTGTGTGTGTGTGTGTGTGTGTGTGGGTGAGGAAAAGGAAAGTTGGGCAGAGGTTATGATTACATAAAGAATGTTGTTACCATGAATAGAGCAAGACTACAATCTTGTTTCCTGTAAGAACTTTTTAGGTGCCATGCTTTGTGCATGTGATTAGGAGACTTCTGGAGCTGCGCAAGTTTACAGCGAGCGTTGTAGGTGAGGCTTGTTGTTCAGCAGATATCTGAGCAAATATGCAGACAACTGTTTCTGGTGCAGAAGTGTAAGCAATCATTTGTAGATCGAGACCTAGAGCCGATCTGCAAACGCACTTATGGCAAAGTCTCATCTATGTCATCATTCAGCTCAGTTCTGTTACTGATTGGTTGGTTTAATTCACATGCCACAAACTTTTTAAAAGCCACATACCTTAATCACATGCAGACTTAAAATGTTTAACAAAGGCACACAGACTTTAACGTTTAAGTAAATAAAACCTTTTTTCTTCTTCACATAAACCCTTCCCCACAGATGAAGACAGAGGATGATTTGTTTGTGTGACATGGTGAATTAAGGGTGCTTTTTAAGTTTTTCACAGAGTTTGTGTCACTGAGGTCTGAATACCAAATCTGAACAACAGTCTTACCCCCTCTGGCTTGGTCTCTCCATTCTCAGTAGGCACCGCCTCTTTCTCCTCCTTCTTCCCTTTAGCTCCACCCTTCTTTCCTTTTACTGCCTTCTCATCAGATGGCTTCTGCAATAACCAATCAGAGCTCAGTGTCCCAATAATGTCCCAATAAAAAATCCTGAATTCAGGAAACACTCCCAGACACTGACAGGGAGTGCTAAAGGTGCTGTATTACAAAGCCAATGACTTCTCTATAAATGAGACAAATAAATGAATGAGATAAATTGGACTTTGTTGCAGGCACGACGTCTTGCACACTGATATGTTTTTATTTACAAAGCACTAATTGAGAATCTGCCTAATTATTTATCATGTCTTCTGAATAGAAGGCCGTCTGCTCAGTCTCCCTTTGAGTGAGTTTTTGCAATTTGCTGTTCCTAGAGCTCGAACAGAGCAGGGAAAGACTGCTTTTAGCTTTGCTGCTTCATACACATGGAACCTGTTACAGACTGATCTAACAATCAAGGACCTTGTTTCTTTGAGCAGATTTAAGACAGAGATAAGATCAGTCGGGTCTAGATCATCTGTGTGTGCGTGTTTTCATTGATTTTATGTGAGATTGTTTTGCATGTACTTTGCATGTTGTAATTTGTGCTGCTGCTCGGTCTGTCTTGGCCAGGTCTCCCTTGTAAAAGAGATCTTGTATCTCAAGGGACTAACCTGGTTAAATAAATAAATAAATAATAAGTATTTGGACTTAGGAAGTCAAAGGTGGAAGGAGGTTTAGCAACAGTCCTTTCAGACTTTATGAATTTGATTTGATGATTATTTTCTTCGTTCCTATTAACACACTGATTCAAGCGCCGACATTTCCTGACCACTTAGGAGGTCGTCCATGTGTGATCCAGGTCCGAGTTTTGACGGCGTTGCCCCACGCTTCTTCTGAAGCCACTCCTGGACCATTTTTGGATATGTTCTTATGTTCTTTCTTCTCTTTTAGAAGGACTCAGACAGGTTGTCTTAACAGGTCCATGACAGGTCAAGCATTTTGGTTTAAGGAAGCTCTCCATGCCCAGGAGTGCCATACCATGATGCTACTCCCAGCACCACCAGCGCCAGTGCCACCAGGCCTCACCGTGGAGACGGTATTTGGCTAAGAGACACTCCTTGTGTGCTGCGGCCGCTTGGCGTTTGAAACCATTCAGATTTAGCTTGGACTCATCTGTCCGGAGCACACACGCCTGCCGTCTTTAGGTGAGCTTTGAGACAGCCACACCACAGCAAATGCTAACTTCATGCCCCTGGATTCGAGGCTTTGTGCTGCATGCTGGAAACTGCTGACTGATGCACGTTTGTTCTGATCTCAGCCTCTTGAGTCTGTGAGGGTTCAGCGTTGTGGCTTTGGCTCACGGTGGTTTCACTCAACCAGCTTCCTCCCGGCCCCGCCGAGAGGCAAACTCTTCAAGGCTTCACAAGACATTCTTTCACGCAGACCTCTTACATTTCTTGATAGTGGAATAAGGCAGTGTGCATTATGGAATAGCAGAAGTTTAGAGATTTCGATTTTTTTCTGTCTTTGTTCTGATATGTGCAACGACAATGATCTGTGCTTTAAAATGCTCACTGACTTGCAGTTGTCACATTACTGAAAACTATTTGAATTTAGTAATGTTCAAAGGCCAATCAGGCCACAAAGGCAGATTTCACTGTCACTATGGTTTAACCAATAATGTGGCATGTTTCCATCTACATAAAAAAAAAGTGTGCCTGGTATACACGCACAAGGATAGGATAGAACACCTACATATGCAAATAGAAAACTAAAGCACAATATCGCTTCAAACAAAAGAGACCACATGCAAAATACATGCAAAATACTGATCTGTCCTGCAAGTGTGTGTGTGTTTATGCATGTGTACACAGGCTTGTGCGTGCACATCTGTGCATTTGTGCGCATGCATGCGTGTGTGTGTGTGCTGTTACCTTCGCCGCAGGCTTTTTGGGTTTGGGCTCTGGTTTAGGAGGAGCTGGTTTTTGCTGGTCAAAGAAAGATAAGACCATGAACACACAGCGTCACGTTGCACCCAGAACACAGGCATGGATGGCTACCAAACCCCCCACCTCAACTCCCAGCTTATTACTTTGTTAGAACTCATATGGCCTATTATTTAGTGCCTACTGTACTCAATTAGGACTTTGAAATGAATATAAAAGACATGTAGTTACAAGACTGAGAATTAGGGTCAAGACCTATTGGCTGTTCTTGTCTATTTAGGTGTTTGAAACATCTTCCAAACCCAGCTGCCTTTGTATTGAAAGCTCCAAGTATCTTTATTCAAACTTAGTTTTTACTAAAACACTGCAGAAAAACGTTGACGTGATGTGTCTGTTCAAACAGATGATCACACGGACACTCAAATGACATCCACGATAGAGCTTCACAAAGAGGAGACCCCACGCAGAGAGCACATCACATGGCAAATACAGATGAGGACTCCCATTAAACGCCATCACATAAACTATAAAACATGGGGAAATACAACGTATCCTTTCCCTAAATGCTGCATTGAAAAAAAGCCTTGTGCTGTTTGCCAGAGGTGTCAGTCAGACACCTGTGGCTAGCCATGTCAGCAGGCAGTCCTCATCCGTCCCGCGTGCAGGACTGCACTAAGACGGGACATGTTATCGTCTGTCCCAAGACACACGATCCGTGTACTCAAACGGTGACATCAAACGCTAACTGATCGCAGCACTGCGGCTGGAGTGCTTTAACAGTGCACTGGAGACTCAGTGTGGACCACGTCTGAACATCTATAGCTGCACCAACCACCACCAACATCTAAGACACATATTCTCATTCTCAAAATCCATGTGGAATTACACATTTTGATTTTAACACCATAATAGTGCAGTGTTCTGTAGACGAGTCGATGCCATGTGTATCAAATTGTTGTCCACATCAGACTGCATCTACATGAACAACTGCACATGGTCCGTTCACCTAATATAAAGCTTGGAAAAGCATCATGAGATACCAGACAGAGATACCAGACTTACCGAAGACAAACGCTCAGACCTCCGGGTGGGCTGAAGGAAAGAGAGAAAGCATGTTAACAAACTGGTAAGGCCCTGACGGAGAGCTTCAAAGCATCCTAAAGCTATTACAGCAACAACAAAAAAAAAACATTTAATGTCAGTCAGCTTCTGTAAGACGTAAGCATAAAATGAAGACAGCAGCATCTCTTTAGCATTCGAATTAGTTATGATAATGTCATGAGGTTTTGCAGGAGCATATATATGGTTATGATGGTGATGCAATATCACAATATTAACATATCAAAATGTTATTGGATATGCAAATGAAGGGCACTTGTGTGCATATATGAGAATTTACCTCATGCTTTGTGACTTTAGTAGAGTCTTTCCCCTCTGCTCCCTCGGGTGACTGGACACACACACACACACACACACACACACACACACACACACACACACCACAAAACTGCATTACACCTGAAACTTTTAATGAAGACTTCATTAACGTGTTCATTACCGGCTTTTGAGCTGGTGTATGAAAGAAAATGTACCAAAAATTCAAAAATGTACATAGAACAGTGAAATACCTTTTTTATTTATCTACTGATGGACAGATATTTTGTATGATATGAGTCCATGTAAAGGATGCTTAAAACAATAACATATAGGTTAATAAGATCTATTTTATTATGTAAGAAGTGATTCTGCTGGACATCTCCTGTCAAAACAACCCTGCTGTAATAACTGTGCCATTTCACAAAAAATAAAAAATACAAATTTGATTTAAGCACATGAATATGCATATGTATGTTGAATTAATTAGATGCAATTCTTGGTAATGCAATTTTAATGTTCTTATTTATCTTAAGCTACTCCTTTGCTTACAGCTGGATACACTAATATGGTGAAAAGATAACCTGTGTCCTCAAGAGCCATAACATACACTGAAATCTCTGGTGTATTTCCATGCCAAAATGTACCACTGAACAGACGTTTCACAACAGGTCATTCACAACAGCTTGCCTGTCAGATGGCACCTAAATATGAATATTTTGTGTGTATGTGTTTATATATTTCCATGAGGGACCAATGTCCCTACAAGGGCAGAAACATCTGACATGTTTGACCTTGTGACCCCCCATAGGTAAAAGTACTGTTTTTGTTTGTTCTTTTTATACAACCAAATAGTTATTTCATTTGAAAAGCTAAGAGCCCAAATGATTTACATTTGGCTACTGAAGTTAAGATCAGGGTTAAGGTTATGTCACTGGAAAATCTCTATGAGGATAGTAAGCAAAACTGTGTGTGTGTGTGTGTGTGTGTGTGTGTATATATGTATGTTTTGTGCATACATGTGTTAAAGTGCCAATCGTCCAAATGTTAAGAGCACTGCAACTGAATGAAAGTGCATTAACTTTTAAATTATAACAAATAAAACCATATGCAGACCTAAACTAAATTTAAATACCCTGGCAAAAAAAGAATTTACAGTTACATCAGTTGATGAAACCCATGAAATCTAAATCCAAAGAATAATCTCTCCATTCCTCACCGCTTGACGTTAGTTCTCCTAAATAAGCTCAAAATATGAAAACTTTTCATGAGTAAAAAACAACGCTAAAGACACACGTGTGATGTGCGCTTGAATAAGTATTAAATGCTGATTGAAGGTACTTTAACACTGCACCGTCCCAGGGTTTTTACCCAGTTCCCCACTAGATTTCTGTTCTCCGTCCACACACTCAGTGCTCGGTGCACGTTTGCATGTCACAGCCTTCCAGGAAGAGTCCTGACCTACAACCAAAACGTCTTGTGCTCGATTTAATTTAACATTTCATTCCCCCGGAGTTGCAGATCTCGTCTTTTTGAACTATCGTCATCCTAACATTACTATAATCCACACCCGTCCGTTCGCACGGACCACGGAAGGCCGAGCTTTCTCGCCGTTTTGACGCGAGATCGGGGGGAATAAACTGGAGCAACTGTCACTCTCGTCGCGTGAACTGTGTCTCCGTGCTGCGTGCCCGCGCTTTGCGCGCTCCCGAGGCGCTCCCGCGTGATTGACGAGCCGGCTGCTCACATACGGGTCCGCGCCGCAATGGGGGAGGAGGAAAAGGGTGTCGCTTCAAATAGAGCTATAAATAAATAATAAGATTCCTCTATCGATCGGTGAAGGCGAGCTGATCGAAGATGAATATTCCGGCGTAAGTAACAGAATCGCGTAGGTCGTTACGCGCTGGTGTTTAACGAGAGAGGAGCGCTGGGTTAGATCGAACCGGCGCCACCGAAGCATCACCGCCAAGTGACATTCAGTGCAAGTGCGCACGAAGTGGCGACTCTCCGGCACACACACACACACACACAACTATCATGGAGGAAACCTCCAACTGTCGACGAATAAAACCAACACCTCTCGTTATCGAGGCTTCATGTGCAAAATGTGTGGCATACTCACCAATGTGGAATAGTTACGACGACAAGCACCGTGTATCACAATTTTTTTTTAAACTTCATATTTGCTCACCTGCTCGACATTTTGGATTCATAATCATCGGGAGAAAATCGAGCCGCTATTCCTCTTAGCTAAATAGGCGGTCAACGAAAAAAAAATTCGCAGTAGTAAAATGACCAATTCCATTCTCTTACCTTCCTCTTTGGCATTTTCCTGTGTTTTCTCCTACTTTAGTTCAATTGAACAGGCTCGAATTGCCCCGTGAGGTGAAGGAGTGAGTTTGTAACTACACCAGAATACTGGATCAATATCTAAAACACCTCTGGTAATAACATGTTAACAATGTGCAGACCGCAGACCCCGCCCTCCTGTGTCACCATTGGACAGTTCCATGAACGCTGATCCTCATTCCTTTGCGGCGATTGGCTTGTCTCTCTGATATGTAAATATTTCGAACACAAACATTGGTTGAAATTTTGGAAAAGCTTTCTTGATGTCGCTCCCATTGGTTACGCGCTTTTTCTACGCAAATCAGAACTCAGAGCACGGGATAGGTTTAAATGTACAAGTGTGAGAGAATACAGTGTGAAGACGAGCCAATCCAGGCATGACACCGCGAGCTCGGGTGTCTGGGAAACGTATTCTTAATGTTACCAGTTCTCTGCACTGTATATGAAAAGAAACTTAAAAACCCGAAAAAGTATTTGAACTATTTTGATGTAAATGACGACACTATCATTCACTTCTCCAAATGATCAAAGGTATAGGTTATATAAGCAATTTTCATCAAACATGCCGCATTTGACACAGGACGTCAAAATGCAGTTTCACCATTCTTTCTTTCAGGTCACAATGCATATAGCCGCCAATCGATTGTTGTATAGTCAGAAATGGTCATTTGGACACAGCTTTACATCGAAATAAAAATTCGATAGGATATCAAATGCTTAAATTATATTAGAGAACGACATTGCCCAATGTAATTCCCATGTGACACACATGTGGTTTAAATGAATAACGAACGAAGCCATTTTCACGGCAAGCTCAACAACACCTCTACAATGACCTCACAATGGACAACATTCTACAATAATCTCACAATGGAACACCTTCTATATAAGCCTCACAATGGTCAACATTCGACAATAATCTCACAATGGAACATCTTCTATATAAGCCTCACAATGGTCAACATTCGACAAGGTCTGACATCACATAACATACGTGTGCCTCTAGAATTATACTGGAAGCTAAAAGTAAACAATTAAAGGTTTTCTGTGGTTGAATGAGCGCCTATTTCCAAGCCTTATACTAGCCTATGAATGATAGTATGTAGATTGGTCTAGTGTAGTTTTAAAACATGGGCTAGATGAAACGAAAAGGCTGAAAAATTCGAGTTACTGGTCCAGTCCGTTTTGACACCCTCTGCATAGAAACTACAAGCGATTTAAATGCATTACTTTAAATTAAACCTTAATATACAAACTCACATATTGTAGAATACATACAGAAATGAAAAAAAGCAAGAATGTACTTCAGAAGACATTAATGTGCTGAAATGTTTATATAATTTTAGAAATACTGACATTTTTATTTCAAAAATGGCTTGCAAGTCCATGTGGTCCTTTAAAACACTATTTGCACTTACATGTGGACGTCATTCTCCGATTGTTTTGAATACTACTTACACTGGGAGTTGGAGAATATGTACCTGCAATATTTCAATATTTATTAAATAAGCTATACAAATCGCAAGTGCTCCCAGATGCATATAATGATTTAGGAAAGGGTAAAAACACCACAGATCCATAAAATAACAGATTTCCACATTCATAAGGTGGTATTTTACACCCCAGCCCAACTATAAAGTTACATTTATTTTTTACCATGATGTATTATTTCAGAAAAAACACAGTTCATGATGAATATTTTACACATAAATAAACTACTTCATGGCAAAAAGTGAGATCTAAGATAACATCTGCAAATCTAACCACACGAGGGGTCTATATCCTCCAAAATATGGGTTGCACAAATTTGTTGAATGTCTAGCTCCAGTCTGGTCAGAAAAAACACAAGCTAATTCATTATGACCATTCAGAAAGTGGAAACTATATGGAAACTTCTCCATATTCAAGACCTGGTTTCCAAAAAGTGCTACAGCATAAACATGGTAATATGATAAAATAACTGAACGCCGAACGCTAATGATGTGGGGGTCATTCTCATCACTGCAGTGCTGTTTCTGAAACTCAGCACTCACTGACATTTGTTGTTTGGTATCTGAGTGTAGGACTGTTCAGATCAGTTCAGAGCAGGCCAACTCACACAGTGACCAATACGGGTTTAGGATACTGCTTCAGTCACACATTCACACATGCACCAAAAGTGCTTCATAAGTCTATGACGATCTTAGAGTCTTACAAAGAGCAGAATTAAAACATTCCAGCAGAATAATTATACCATGTTGATTTCTCATTGTCTTCTCAACATAAACTTTGGGTAAGTGCTTCTAAAAATCCCTGATTGAAATATGAAGAACTGTATCTTCATTTTACACAATAAGAATGTGAACGACATCATGTACAGATAGTATATGCTTCCAGTACAAGTTTTTTGGAAGATTTTGCAAGAGAGAGAACATCAATAACTACAAGAAGAACAGAATAGCAACTTCACTGTGTGATGATAACTGAACATGGCTTTATATGAAAAACAGTTCATATAACAATCTACTAAAGTACAACAGCATCTTTTGATCTAATTCAGTCACCTATTTGCACTTCAGGAAATTAACCCTTCTGTTTGTCATGAAAACATGTCTTTTCATAGAGTGACTTCCTCAACGTCATCATCGAATGACATGATGGTCCTAACAGCAAGATGACTCTGAGACACACGCAGGGTGCTCCTGTTGTTGCAGAGGTCTCTGTGAGGTGTCTCCATGTTCTTCCTGCGTCCGTTCAGGACTCCGGATAGAGGTCTGGCTGCACTGGGAAAGCTTAGGAGGTCCACATTGCCAGTTGGATCAGGAGGAGGAGAGGAGGCCCCAGAGCCAAACAGCTGCTGCATGAGGTTTGACTTCTTCTCCTTCACAAGGCCACTCAGGTCTTTCTCAGAATCTCCATCTCCTGGCAGATGGCCAGACATGTGGCTTGGGTTTCGAAGACCAGGCCCTTCACGAGGGTTAGGTTTACCAAATGAGGGGGCGTAGCTGCCAAAGGCAAGGTGAATGTCCCGATTGGCTGTCTGTGCTCCGAGACCTCCACTCCCTTTCCCATCCCCAGGTGTGCTTGGACGCTCACGGGGCTCGGTGAAGGTGAAGATGGAGACATTCTGGTTCCTTGACGAGGAGAACTGGGGAGGGGAGTGAATGCTTCCCATTTCACCTGAGAAGTCCGAGTCCTGGCCCTGAGTCTGCATGTCAATCTCACGCATTTTAGCCAATAGCTGCTCTTTACGCTGGCCCCCTTCCTCCTGATTGGCCTGTACCTCATGCTCTCTCATCCACTTGTCCTCCCCTCCTTGTTTATGAAACTTCATTTTCTCTTCCTCATTCTGGTTCTGGCTCCACCTCTTCCTGTCTTCATCCTCTCTGCCCCATCCTATTTCAGAGGTAAAAAAAAAAACAAGTTTTTCAGCCAAAAGTATTTAAACTTGCATACATTTGCATGTGTTCCTCAGCAAAAGCTACTATGTGTACATAGCAACTATTCTTGCTCTTCCTCAGTTTAAGACATTTTTAGTATACTTGTAGCAGAAGCTCTAGGCAATATTTCTATATTTTGGACTGTTCCTACATCTGTAAATCCAGCTGGGACTATTAGTTCCAGGCAGCTCTCAGCATCTCTCTAGTGGCGATTCTAAGCCACATCTTCATCACTGCGCATTTGTCACTGTTGAGTTTGGAATGGGGCAGCCTGTGTGACAGCTGACACCTCACTTAGCCCCTTTCCACCAAGGTTCTCCCTCTCTTCTGAGAACCTAGGTGCTATCAGAGAACTAGTCTGCGTTTGCAACTACTTTTCTGTGGGAACCTAGGGTGCATCATCAGCGGAGGCTGTTGCACAACAGAAGTAAATGGTAGTAACAAGATGGCGCAGAGCACAGATTACTTGCTTGCATTTGTGCTGTAATGTCTGCTATCCAAAAAGCAAGCATGGATTAAGTATTTTTGATAATAACAGACCATGAAATTAAATTAATAAAATAACAACGAACAACATTAATATATCATTAAATAGTCATGGACATATATTAGCACTACATGTTGGCTAATTTTAACATAATCAACCTAACATCATTAATGGCTGATGTGGACGGAGATGGAGGTCAGTTTCCAGTGTTGCTGTAGCTGAATTCAGCGCCCCGGTCATCTGGTTTCTGGTCCGTTACTCAGTATGCCATCGATCACAATATAATGCACTGGCAAATTACTCGGTCCAGCTCTGCTACGTGATACCCCTTACCTCTACACCTCGACACAACCCTGCATAGCGTTACAGTTCACACTGAAGAACCTACTCTTCTCTGGTTCCAGTTAGGCACAAATTTTTAGGGTTCCAGAACCTATTTATTTTGGTGAAAACACGATGAATGGGTCCAAATTAGGTTTGCAAATCAGAACAGTTCTTTACTGGTGGAAAAGGGCTAACTTCAACTCGCCTTTAAGAGATGTTTACATTTGCACGGCCTAAACATCCTAATGTGATATGTGGTGAAGTGTGTTAAAAATGTACTGAGCCACTCACCATTCCTTTCCCTTGTTCCATCATTCACGTTGAACACTTGATGGTCCACCCGGTCATCATCCTTTACTTTTTTCACTTCTTTCTGCATTTCATTTCGTCTCCGTCTTTCGCCATTTCTCCCCCTCTCCTGTTCAGAGGTGTTATCCATCTCTCTCTCCTGCACCTTTTCTTTCTCTCGCTCTCTCTCCATCTCCAGAATCTTCCATGCTTCATCGTCCTTCCGATTCTGCTCACTGCTCTGTGGTTCCTGCTTGAGTGTTCACAGATAAAAGAGAGAGAGAAGGAGAAAATGAGAAGAATCAGAAAAAAAGAGTCAAAGGAGAGTCAAAGAGAGAGAGACGAGAGTCAGAGGAAGAGAGATGAGTCAGAGAGAGAGAGAGACAAAAAAGACAAAGATGGAAAAACAAGAAAATGGAAATAGCTTTGCAAATGGACATTTGTAAAGAGTTCTGCTGCTGCTTGACTGAAGGTCGTTGTCCAAAGAGAGTTCCTCCACTGCTGTGAAGTCATTAAGATTTGAGCACATACATTTTAAGGCATATATCAATCTCAGAAACTAAAGATTTTCTTAAGACTCAAAAGAAAACAATTAAAAACCATTTTGAATGACCTGAATTAAACACACAAATTATACACTGTCCAGCTTTACTTGATTAATAAAATTAAGGTCATTGATAAAAAAAGCAAATGAAACTGTTGGAAAATGACCTGTTTAACAGACAGTAAATAGAGGGAAGTGATTGAGTCAAATCAGGTGTGAGTTTAGCCCACACTGCCTTATAAAACTAAAAAAATCCATTACAATATGCACAATATGATATGTATATGAAGAAGTCCTTGAAACATAGAAGGGCTTACAACAAAACTGAAGACTTCAGAAGCCTCCATCAGTCAAAAGTCAGGCAGATTTCTCTTTCATTTTATTCAGTTTGTAAAGAGAAAATTCAGCATGACATAGGAGGCCCACAGAGGCCAGTGCACATGCACTCTGCATAATCCAGAAACGAGTAGCACAGATCCAGTGTGACAACGAAGCGTCTGCTGGACCTCTGTGCACTTAAGAAGTCTTACATCTGTCAATGCAAAAAAATTGAGCAACCTTGGAATTTAACTTCCACAAAAACATTACTGCCCTCCTTAAGTTTGCTACATGTTCTATGTAACTACTGAGGCAATGATCTGTTGAAGAATTTGGTAAAAAGTATTTTATTGGAGACACTACATAAAAGAGTACATAGCACCAGACATCAATACCCAGTCCCAACTGTGAAGCATGGTGGGTCAGATATGGAGCTGCTTTGGCGCTTCAGGGCCTGGTTGGTTTACAATCATTTAGAGACCTATTTATTCCAAGCTATATGAGGAAAGCAGAATGGAAAATCAGAAAGTCTTGACTACAGTTCAATTAAAATGCTGTACCATAATCCAAATGAGAAAGACTGAAACAGCTTCGTATAGAGGATTATGCCGGAATATTTCCTTACTTCTATACAACAGCCACAATAATTCTATACAATAATTTGTTGGAAGTCACTACCAAATTAAAAGAGGTAAAGATAAGATTTATGAACCTTTCCTTCGATGATTTTGAAAGCATTTGTTATTTAAAACACTTTAACAAGATAATTCATGTCAGTAAATGTTTTCATACAACTGCGCTTCTAAGAATGACTGTGACTGAGAATGTCATTACAGGACATGACAAACTCTCAATATCTCTAATTAAATCTGTGCTTTACTGAGATACTGTTCTGTTATTGATGCAACCAGTCTAAATGCATGCTAAAGGATTTTGAAAAGCTGTGCCACTGAGTTACGGCACTATCCTTACCCTGGGAGGATTATCCATAATCCAGAGCTATCTTTAACCCAAGGCTATGTTTCATGCAGCTGGATTAATGAATTAACTAGGCTACTGGTTAATCTCTGAAGTAACTAGGTTACAAGTACATTTCTACCAAGATGAGTGTCCGTGTAGCCATGCATATTGGAGAGGCAATACTAACAAAGAACACTGATTTATTTTAAAAGAGGGGTGAAATGCCCAACAAATTAATAAGGGGTAAAAAGCTTCAGTTTTTGACAATGATTTAGGGTTTAAAAATGCTGCATGCTTGGATACATGAGCGAATGCACTTTACTCCAACCTTTTTAATGTGATTCTTGTGATTCTGATTCAGAGCAGGCCTGTGGACCAATGGTAGTTTAAATGATCAGCAAAAAGTTAAATCAGCAAAAGTAATCAGCAATCAGGTTACTTCAGCAATCATGGGAGAAAATGAAATATATAAAGTGAAATTAAATTACTATAAAAATATTCTAATGGTCATGGTTTCACTTTCCGTATACATGTGCATGCTATCCAACATAATTAGTATAATATCTAATGTTGTTCTTTTAAACAGCATGTCTCATCTTACAGCTGCTATAAGCAATGTTCAGAGCTCTAGTTAACGTACCCTATTTACACTTAGCTGTTTCATGTATCAGACCACCTCCAGAAGTGGTACGAGTAATTGGATGTATAGCCATTTTAAATGTGCTCTAGAAGAACTCACACTTTTATGTGGCTCTTTCCCATCTAGATTTGATGGAGACTCTCTCCTTCTGCTGCCCAGGCGCACACGGCATAACTGGCTGGTAAGGAGAACGACCTCCTCGAGATATTTCCTGATTGTTGTAAACTATCAGGAAATTGTGCTGAATTGTTTAGTGATTACAGAACCCAGAACAGATCTTTTCCAAACTGAAGCATCTATTTTAGTGATGGGCGACAGTTTAGTTCGTTTTTTTAATCATTTACAGCACATTTAAGGTTACAGGTTAAGGTTTGTTTAGTTTTACTATAGCTCTGACTTGCTTGTAAAAATGCAGGATGGAGTACTTTTAAATAAGAAAGACAAAATGAAAATAGATGTTTTTCATCTGACAGCAAGTTCTTATATTCATTACTGCTCACAAAGGAATCCCCCCATCCATGTCTGATAGACCAGACTTTGCTAGCAGTGTTCTGTTTTCCTGTACCTTTTCATCATTACCACTCAAAAATCGACCACAATGTTTCAAAAAGGTACAGGGATCTGCACAACCTAAGCTCAACTCACCTCACAAGCTCAGGGCAAAAGCATACACACGCTTTCGGGAAATTTAACAAGCTTTTTCACACTGCAACTCCTGCAACCTTGTCTGGAATATAGCTCATTATATGAAGAGGCAAGGAGGCATTTATTTAAATATACATCATAATACTTGCAAAATTTAATATGGCAAAGCCCTTTGTAGAGCTCATGAATAACGTATTTGGCACTTTAATGTATCCTGTGGGTCTTCTAGAGTAGATCCTTTGGCCAGAAGTGTTCTACTGTACATGCCTGCTTTTACATTTGAATTCTGGAGCTCCTGTAGGGTCATGGCAAAATTCTTACAGATTTGTCTCAAAGGCAAAGAGAATCGAGAAGTCTAGCAAGGCATAATTCACACCCTTACTGAAATACCGCTGCAGTCCTAATCATCAAAAGCCACAGCAGCTGTCACAGCTGAGATTCAGTCTGGATCCCACCAGTAGAGTACCCCTCTGTACTGGTACCAGTGCACCAGGGCAGCTTTGGTTTCTGTCGCAGTGAAACAGACCCACCTTCAGAGAGAGGTAGTCATCAGCGCGGCCATGAGAGAGCAACTCGGTGGCGTCAGTCACAACAGGAGGAGGGGTGGGAAAGTCCTGGGAGAGCGTCCTCGCATCAGTGGGAACTGTTTTACTGTTGCTTCTACTGGGATCTGAGACACACACACACACACACACACACACACACACAAGCGCACACACGCACACGCACACACAAGCGCACACACGCGCACACACAAGCGCACACGCACGCACACACACGCACACACACACACGCACGCCATTTATTAGATATACTGTAGAAAGAAGACAGCAGCATAAACGTATGAGATTACAGCCAATTCTTAAAAGACATTTCTTCAGACTCATTGGTCATTGGTCAAAAGACTGTAAACACCCCCTCGACCTTTTGTCTTGGTGGGGTTCTCTGACTCTTTCTTTGGAACTCTTCTCAACATCCTGTTAGCATAAATGTTCCTTGCATCCAGCTCCTTCTCTCTCTCCTAAAAAAAGAGGAGAACACTTACATTGCAGACAGTGGTCTATTATCAGAACACAGAACCAATAAATATGGCTTAAATATTCATTAAATTCTTTTAACGTAGATTCTCAAAATGTGGTCAGTAAGCTCACGAGGCATGCCTAGTAGACGTGCTTTGTATTTGGTCATATCAACATTTCGACTGCATTTGATTTGGTATACAAAAGGCATTAGCACCTTTAGTACGACTATTTGGCTTTGAGTGAAATTGTGGCCCATGTGAAGAAGTATATTGTTTAATAGCCACTGCCTGCGTGTGGCTGTCTAGGAGCAGAAATAGTGTGTGTGGCCAAGTACCTTTAGTTTGACACAAAGTCGGTCCACTTCTTCACGCTGAGCGTGGACTTCCTGAAGGGCTTCATGGGTTCTCCTCCTCTCACTGGCCAGTTGTCTCTGAAAGCTCCCATTATTCAACTCCATGTTCTTCTCCAACTCCTGAGAGGACAGGGCAAAGTTCAAACACACAAACATTACTATTAATGTCACCAAAGGATCTATGAGGAGACTTAAGTGAGCAGTTCTCGACAAACTCAGCAAAAACAGGAGCACAAGTCTGTTTTTTTTCTGAGAGATTAAGGGATAGACAAAATAGAACAAAAAGAGGAGAAAACAAATAAAAGGATTGTTTGTGAAAATGTGTGATGACCGTAGGAACGTTTCCCTGGGTAGCAAGTCCCTGTGACACAACCTAACCTGTGATAACTTTTAAAAGGAGCTTGTTAATATGATGAGGATTTGAAGAGTGAAAATAAAGATGTATATGACTGTATAAACAGAAAACAATACATACAATACATATGTGTGTATGTCTACACACACACACACACACACACACACACACACACGTATAACAAAGATTCCAGGGTGTAACTTCTACTGCAGTGTACTGTGGAGGCAAAAATAAGTCATTTCAGACAGAGGTCCTTCATCAACTGGAAATGTGTCCTTCACAGTAATTATGACTAAACACACACACACACACACACACACACACACACACACACACACACACACACACACACACACACACACACACACACACACACGCAGAGGTGCATTTAGGTCAGTGAAAATGTATCAAGTAATTCTCATATGTTGCTAGTAGCTTTGGATGAAAGATGGTGGCAACCATGCTGCATTGATAGCTAGCTACAGGCCTCAATAACATATTTGGTATATGTAACTGGACCATCGGATAAATATAAGAAAATTTAGAACGTTGTTCAAGCTGTGGCAACGTTAGCCAAGGTCAGACGAACTTTATCTGCATTTACTCAGCAAATATGAGTATTCAAAAATATTTTAAGAGAACATGGCATGAGGATGATAAACAGAGATGGACAGCATTACAGGTAGCCAACATCAGCATTTAACTTGAAATGGCAAAAATACATAAGCCTCAATATTTCAGGTGTCAGTTAATCTGTGGTGAAATTACAACTGCAGTCAACAGTGAGGTGAAATGTACAAACCAAACTTGATTTAGGCCTGATTCTCAATTCAAGTCAGTGCCACTGCTGACACAAGTCTAGAGACAAAACCTAAGAAACCTGGAGAGATTAAGCAAACAGAGCAATCTTCATACACGCTACATGTCTTACTCTTCCCATGTAGGTTAGATAGAGGGAAGGGTGGGGTCTGTGAGATATGTGAAATGAACGTTAATATTTAATAAATCAAAATATTGCATGTTGGTTGATGTTTGCAGACCATTTTTGTGCTGTTGGGTAATGCTGACTGTTTCTGCCGGCTACCATCAAGTATAATTCAGCGTGTGTGTGTGTGTGTGTGTGTGTGTGTGTGTGTATGCCACACCTTCACTCTACGCTCGCTCTCCTGCGCTCTGCTCTGCATGAGGCTCAGCTTGCTCTCCAGCTCCTCCCTCTCGCCCAGGTGCTGGGCGTCAACCAGCTGCTGCAGCTTCTGCAGCCGGGCGCGGCATCTCTGGAGGTTGGCGTCGGCCTCCCGGTGGGCGTGCTCGGCTGCACGCTCCCGCTCCCGCCCCCTGCGCAGCCTCTCGCGGAGCGAGCGCGTCTCGTTGGCGTGGCGGGCCACCAGCTGTGCCACCTCGCCCTCCGCGTCGCCCCTGCGCTGCAGCGCCCTCTCCTGGCGGAGCTGCAACTGGCGTAGCAGGCGGTTCTCCCGCTGCAGCTCGTCTGCGTGCAGCTGCAGCTCGGCCAGCGCGTTGCGCAGCTCGCCGACCCGAAGCGCGCGCGCCGACAGCACGCGCTTGGCCACCGCGTCCGCCGCTTTGGGCGGGGCGCCGGCACCCTTGGGCAGAGCTTCCCGGCCCAGGCTCGGAGCACGCGAGCCGGTTGGATGGGGGCAATGAGGCGGAGCCTGAGGCCCTGGGCGCCGAGATGCACCTTTATGTACACCTAGAGAGGAGGAGCACGGAGATGTTGATGAATACACAAGTTCACATACCAGACTACACACATAACTATGGCACATTATGGAAGTCGTATTTTAGCATGGTTAGTACTTCTCCAGCTGTGTCTAAGAGGCATCACTCCTCATCTTGTTTAGGTAATGTCAACGGAATTACATGGGGAATTCCAACTACAAACCAGGAAACGGGTCAATGGTTTTGTTTTAGGCCTAACCTGTGCCACCTGCTGGCGTTGAGTGGCACTGCCAATGGAAATGTAGTCCCCGTGAATACTTTTTCTACACTTCACATATCTGTATTTTAACACTTGCAAACGGCTTGACAAACTTATCTTCTGAAACAAGAGTACTGTTACGTTTATTTTACAACCATGTAAACGAATGGGGAAAAATATCTAATGGGCTAGTTCTTATATTTGTCTAGGCTAGTTCCTGTCCCACCTTTCTGTGACAATCCATTTGTTTTGCCATGGTAACAAGAGCAAGACTCTGAAATCTCTGAATAAATAACTCCTAATTTTATTGACTGGTTTATGTGCATGTATGTCTGTGCACTGGTATGGCCTATACCGAAGGTCATGTTGTTTGTATGTGTTGTTCATAGTCACAGGTGCACGTGTAGGTACCTGGCTTCTGTATGGGGCTGCTGGCAACTCTTCGAGGCCTCTCTCCTCGTCGTGGCGATGGGGAGCCAGGCCGTGGGGACAGGGACCTCGGAGACACAGAGACGTTCTCATAATCATCAGAGTAGAAGGGCTCGTTGTCTCCATCTGAGAGCCTGTCCTGATCCTGATCCGGCTCCAGGCTCAGCTCCCTGGTTCCGGTCCAGGCCCGGTCCACCAGCAAGCTCTCAGAGTCGTCATGGAACTTCCCATCCCGTTCTCCTGAACGGAGAGGCGAGTTCTTGTTCTTCCTGTGGCTGTGGCGGGACAGGCGGTTCTGTTCCAATTCCTTTGCCTGATTATTTTCTGAAGTGTCCGGTGCATTTGGGGAATCCATCGGTCTCCAATCTACAGCATGACCAGAAGCTGAACAAGAGAACATGAGCTGTAGATATTCATTCGACACAATGAAAACTCCAGACTGTTTCCTACGGCACATTTGCACATCAGAGTGAGAAGGGTAATGCTACAGTAGTTAGGTGTCATCATTTGAAATCACTTGACTTAAATATAACCAATCTAGAAATTGTCTGCTATCACCGTGACAACAGATGAAAGACCTGTGATGACCACAGCGCTTGAGAGGTGTGTGTGGGTGTGTGAGCAAGTGTCTGTGCACATTTGTGTGTCTCTTTACATGATTACAACTGGCCTACAAGAGCTTTGACAGAATCGTGACGTGACTCACAAAACAGTTAAATATGAGCCCTGCGAGAGGATTAACAAAGATTTGTACCCACCCACCAATATTCCGTGTTTCAAAAAAGCATAAAACACAGCAACAATAATAACAATTCACTTAAACAACATACTCCTAATCCTGAAACACCAAATGTACAACCAAGTTGTCCACCAAAGTGTCCAGAAAGCACCGTGGCTATTCAAATCTGCCAACACAATCTGTTAGAACAAGAATGACCTTTATTTTTTATTTAATTTTACTAATTTGACCTTTATTTATACAGGTTGTCCCATTGAGACTTGGCGTCTCATTTACAAAAGAGACCTGTACTTCAGGTGATAATGCACATCAGGTTTTCTGTGGGCCTCTTGTACATGCCACGGACACTAGGATCAAGACTGGCCTCTTAATGACACTAATTATGGTGATGGAACACCAGTAAGTGAGAAATTGGGAACAGTTGGATTCTTCAGATCCAGAATTTCAGGTTTTTGCCCCATATTTACTCTCCAGCCAACGTCCGACCCAGCCAAGTTTGGCCCTTAAAATGTAATGGTTTCTCTGCAGTAATGATGCAGGATCAATGCACCAACAGAGGAAACGAAACATAAGGGCTAATCTCAGGCATCAGAGTACTACTTGAATTTAAACTGTGCTACACACGTGTCTTTAAATGGGTGATACAACCCATCTAGTCATTTAACTGTGGTTATGTAGAAAACTAGAGATGGGGCTCACCAGGACAATGGCAAATCCAGGGCAGGTTTTAATCACTTTGGTATGAAGAGGTTTGAGGGTAGCCTGGTTAGCTGAAAGCTTAAGGCTAGACAACGGTAGCAATAGAAAAAAAGATTTTTTTTTACTCCATTAAATTATAAACTGCTATTTTAGACACTGCATAAAATCATTAAGCACTTCCACTGAAACCCCATGATCTAGACAGCTAGTCAGATACACTGTCGTTGAGTTAGCTACAGGTGTGAAAATGAAAACCCAACACTCTCCCATCACCTGTTTAGAACAAGCCAAAGGTTCCATCACATGAGATCATATAGAATATACCAACTACCCAACTAGTGGTGTTATATGAAAATGAACCGTGTGAACAAGTCGACAAAAACGAGCTAGCTAGTTAGATAATGTAGCAGATGTGGAGGTTTGGATAACTAGCCGGACCGGTACCGTTAGCTAGTTAACGTTCTCCATACTCACTTAAAGCGAACAACGATTCTGCTTTGAAACAAACTTCTCACGTTTCCCAAGTTCTTCTCAGGTGTCCATATATCTTCTTATCGTCGATAATCACAGATGTTCGCTCGGCTAAGTCACTTGGACAGTTAGCTAACTAAGTTGGCTAGTGGAGTTAGCCAGCTAGTGAGGCACTAAACATCCAGGATTATGTTAGACACAGCATACAAAAAGCCAGTCGGAAAACTCACGTACCTACAACACTCACCGGGCTTTTCTCAAACAGAGAACGACGGCGGTTCGTTGTCTTTTAATCAAACAAGTTTAACTTGAATCAACGTTTATAAGAGGATGTGTCTAACCTAACAGATCTGGGCTAATGTGAACCCACGGTTCGCGAGCTGATAAGAACGGCGTGGGAGTGACGCCTCGCCATAGCAACCTCTCTCGGACGCGCGCGGAATAATTGAAACGCGCAGCAGCAGCCACAGCGACGAGCTCGCGTTCAACGCCATCACTCGGTTACGTAATGCATATCCACTTTTGAAATAATACAATGCGCCGTTGTTGTTGTTGTTGTTGTTGTTGTTGTTGTTGTTGTTGTTGTTGTTGTTGTTGTTGTTGTTGTTGTTGTTGTTGATGATGATGATGATGATGATGATGATGATGATGATGTCATTATCATCATCATCATCATCATCATCAGAGGTCCACTAGGTTAGCTAATTGTTTATTAGCTAATTGTTTTCAGATCCATAGTAATAATAATATTAATAATAATAATACATTTTATTTATATTGCCCTTTACATCGCAGGATCTCAAAGGGCTACAGGTTAAAAAGGGGAGAAACAAATATGTCATTTGTAATAAAAATAAGTAGTTTAAAACATTTATGAGTTAAAAATAAATTAATAAATAAATGTCACAGAATTAGGCTGTAGCCTACGCTATGCTTTATAACACATATTAAAAAGTGAACCTGTGAAAGTCAACGTCTTCTTTTAATGTAAACTACACTTCCCAGCATTCATTTCTCATTTGTTTCGACCCATGGGACAGGCGATGTGAGTTCCCTGCGTGCCTGTTGGGGGAGTCAAGTGCACATATGCCTTGACTCCGTTATTGCGATATAAATACCGGGGGGCGCGTTCATTTAATTTAATGGCACACTCTTTTCCGCCACGTAAAGACGACAACACCGTTACTCATCCGTCCGCTGGGTGAGGGAGAGGTATAGTGAATCTGAGCAGTGAAGCGAGGGTTAGGATGGTGGTCAGAGTCTATATCGCTTCATCGTCAGGGTCTCTCGCGGTGAGTAAGGGGAGTTCTTATTTTCAGTACAGATTTTTGAAGTTGCCCTCATTCAAATGTCATACGCTAACAGTGTTCAAGTTCACCCTTATGTCATCACTGTAAAGTTGCGTTTGGAGAAATTGTATCATATGTGTATTTATTTATAGTGTTGTATTAAGTGTACCCTAGTGTTGTGTGTGTGTGTGTGTGTGTGTGTGTGTGTGTGTGTGTGTGTGTGTGTGTGTGTGTGTGTGTTGTGAAACACCTGCAGACTCTTTTCATGATCCGCTATCCCTCACTCATGTGTATGACCTTTTCCCTTGTATGGTGCATTTCATTATGTACTCTTACATGTAATCTCGCTCAGTTTGTGTGAAAATCAGATTAAAAAGCAGCTGTGATTTTATGTCTTTATTTTGCTGTGTATGTTACAGTAAACAATGTAACAGTGACCGTGAGCAAAGTGCATGTTTACTGTGCACACTGGTGCACACTGAGCCCTAGCCTATTTAAAGGCATACATCCCAATACATATGTTTCCAAATAATCTATTCCATTTAGCCCTGGTTATCAAGACAAAAGTGCAGGACCGTCTTCTCTCTGACAAACTACAGAGTTATATTTTAGTCCTTTAATGGAGTTTTTCACAGACATTGATTTTTAGACCCTCTCAAGAATGGAGTAAACATCTCTGACATCAGGGTGCTGTCCAGTGCATGGTCTTTGACATCAGACACAGTCAAGGTTTTGTGAGTTGGTGCATCCAGCAGTGGCTCAAATGAGTGATGATTTCCTCCATGATTCCATATATCTACAGAAGTTGTTTAGCCAAATAGCTATCTTTAGACTAACGCACAAATTTGTCTCTTTCCTTCTCTCTCTATTTTTTCTCTCTCTCACACACACAAATACAATTACATGAAGATGGACAAGCTGGTTCTTAACGAGAAGTAATTAACTGTAGTTCCTCTCCCACACATCATGCCATGACACTCACCGATTTAATTTAATTTAAGGACTGTAAAACAGACCTCTGTTCGTGTGCGTGCGCGGCTCTGCGGCTTTGTGGGCCAAGTGTTGGGTGTGTCTTTATGCTTGATGTGCGTACAGGGGATATCCAGAGAAATGGGTGTGAATAAGAATATTGTTGAGAAGAGACAGCTGCTTCTTCACTGGCTGTAGGGTGTGGAGCAAGAGAGAGAAAGAGAGAGAGAAAGAGAGAGAGAGAGAGAGATACCTAGCTAATGAAGCAGGCTAAGATCATTTGAGCAAGTTAATCCTGTCTGCCTACCTGCTCACTGTGCAACGTAGAAACATTCATATGCATTTCCCTCACCTTCTGTGGATGATCAATGACTCACCCAGCACCTGTCACACACTGGCTTGGACCTGTGTGGTGAGTCCCAGTGGTTTGACACAGGCTTGAATTGCCTTCATTGTATTTACTTGTACACTGTTTTGACTCTCTGGAACATATTTTCCAACCTGACAAAATGTCTCTTTAATTTTCTGCTTATATTGATGTAAACAAAACCGATATCTTTATTGATATCCAGTCCTCTGTTAAATGTTGTCATTGTGCATCATGTGCACATTTTATCATGTGCTATTCAGGGTGTTTGAGAAGAAAAAAAGCCAACTTATTTTCAGCTGCATTTTGTAGATGTAACTATAGCAGTGTGTGTGTGCATGGATATGTGTGTTTGTCATTAGTTATTGTTCTGCCCTCTGTCCATTAACATAGTACATTCGTGTAGACAGAATGCCTAAATTAACTTTTAATGTTAACTACTCCAACTCATGTCAAAAGACACACACACACACACACACACACACACACACACACACACACACACACACACACACACACACACACACACACACACATGCTTCATACTGTTTCCCCAGCCAGCACAACCAAAAATGTGTGTGTGTGTGTGTGTGTGTGTGTCCTTGTCACACACTTGGTTCAGCTTAAACAGTTCTGCTGGTAGTGCCCAGCAACACAGACTGCACTGTCAGCAAACACACAACACAAACACACACAGATAGAGAGTAAGTGAGTGAAAGAGAGAGAGAGAGAGCGAGAGTCAGTCAGTCCTCTACTCCCAATGTCCTGACTATGTAGGATAAAACCAATTAAAAGGAAAAGGTTGACCTTTAAAAACCTGTATATATATATATATATATATTTATATATATATATATATATATATATATATATATATATATATATATATATATATATATATATATATATATATATATATATATATATATAAACCTTTATATATCACATTTAGATCATATATATATATATATATATATATATATATATATATATATATATATATATATATATATATATATATATATATATATATATCATATATATATATGATCTGTTATAAGTTATTGATTCTTAATATTTGGTGAAGTACGAATGTGACCTTGTTTATTGACAATAACTTTAACAAAACACTTTCCATTTAACAGATGTTCTTATCTATAGCACCCTCTCAATCATGTTACAGAGGTGAGTGTAGTGTTAGGAGTCTTTCCAAAGGTTCTCATTGATATAGCATAGGTCACTCCCCCAGACACACAACCCCAGTGCCCCACTAGGGAGGCAGCATTATCACTCCACTATACCAAGCACTACTTTCTCTCTGTCCATTCACGAGCATGTTTATTAATGTTTTTGGGATACATAGATCATGACACAGCGTCTTGGGGGAGTGATGTCAGTTCTACTCTAAAATAGTATTTCAAATTTTAATTCACGGGCTTGATTTCTTCTCTGGCTTTGTCACTGAGCTGAGTTTTAGATTGCAGCCACACCATGCATGCTCTGCTCTTCATTGATCTCCTAATGATTCGACTGAGAGACTTTTGGTTCTCTCCATGGTGATGTTGTTTGCAACACCAGCCTTGCTCAGAGGTTTTTACCTGGAGGACTTGAGAATGCTTTTTTCTAGATGTTATCCAGATGCCGTATGGGATCTTTGATGCTTGTTTGAGAATCCTATGTGGATGTGTGTGGAACCATTGTCATTTCTATTTGCCCAGTGGTTTTTCCTCTTTGATTGTTTGTGTTTGTTTATTTATTTTTCCATTTGCTTTTGGTTTGATCTATTGTAAAGTAACCTTAGCTTAACAATAGCTACAACCTCTATCTAAGGTTATATTTTAGAACTCCATACCTACATCCATCATTCAAAATGATGTACAAATTAATTTTGGGAACTGTACTGTAAGGTAAAGAACTCTTTGCTGAAAGTTGCTTTACAAAGTAAAAGACTAAAACAAAATGTTGGTTACTAATGTTATGGTTGGGTTATGGATTAGGCTTGAAAATTGTTATGACAAATAGTTTCAGTCCTGACAAGGTATAAAAAATGTAAACAGTAATTCAGCAATAATATTGCTTTCACAGTTGTTCAAGTACCCAGCCTCAGATGTTTGGAGATTAGTTTCTCTTACTGAAACCAACACCAATTCCTGTTTTAATCTGGTTTATATGGCTTGTGTGAGTGTGTGTGTGTGTGTGTGTGTGTGTGTGTGTGTGTGTAAGCCACTGAGTGAAGAAGGACAGTGTCTGTATGTTTAGCTGTGTCTAGTCAAGCTGTAACTTGTCTATTTTTCCTTAGTTATGCCCCTGCTGGGGATCAATATCCTCTTCCTTGCTAATGACATCCTGCTAATCACAATTCCGTCTCCCACACCGCCATAAGCCATCTGTATACACACACATGCACACCGCCAATGTAATGTGTTATTGCTAAACCTGTACAATTTGTTGTTATTCCACAGGTTAAAAAGCATCAGCACTCAGTTGTGGGCTTCCTGGAGGCAAACCGCATCAGTTTTGAGGAGGTAGACATCACCATGCAGGAGGAACAGAGGCTCTGGTTGTACCAGAACATTCCAGAAGAGAAACGTCCAAGGCAGGGCAAGCCGCTCCCTCCGCAGATATTCAATGGAAGCTTCTACTGTGGGGTAGGTGGGCAAGAGATCTCAAAGACTCGTCGGTAAACCTGATCACAAACGCATCACGAAACTCTGCCCTTTAGTTAACGCAGGGTGAGTTGCACTAAGGATTCATATGTATGAGTAATCCTAAGGATACTGTCCTGCTTTTAATGTCTGTTATTCTATGTACATAAGTATGAAGTTCACCGTTCCCTTCCTTCAAATTTCACCTAAACCAATTCATTAGCAGTTCTTAATGGACAATGGTGTGATTGTTGAAGATATGTTGTAATATGTAGCAAAACCTCTATTGTCCATTAATGATAACTGTGTCCGTGTGACAGTTTCTTTAGTAGGAGAGAAAACGTCTTTCCACTGGAGACTTAATGAATATCAGTATATGTAAGCAAGATCACGTAATGAGTTTTGCATGCATCGGTAACTTGGAGATGGATTTCTTGAGAGTCTTGATTTCAGCAAACACAGGCTATATACTTCCTTTCTTATCCTGAACCAATGATGTTCAAGCTTGGACCTACAGGCATTTGTTTACAGCCTAGCTCTGGGTTTCCATTCCCTTTTTTAACCAATGACTGCATGGAGTGGTATTTGTCTTGCTCCCTTGCTGCCAGTCATGTGACCTTACATGGTGTTTTCTTGCAGCACTGGTGAAATTTTCCAACCTGGTTTTTCCAGCTGTTTCCATTAGTTTTTGAGAGATGGATAAACACACACACACACACACACACACACACACATACACACACACACAAGGTCTAGTTGTGGCTGCTGCTGAATTTAGTATATAATAAAAAGACTATGTTGGGTATTTGTGAGTGACTAATAAACAGTTGTGTGTGTTTGTAGATGACGCATATGGCAGCAACCACACTCACCCATAGAACATGTGCACTGACCACAACAGCAAAGGGTCTCCTGACATGGCAGTCCTCTCTCTCTTACATGTCCCCCTTTTTCAGGGGGGACAGTGTCCATCACACAAACCTCTCCTTCAGGGGGGACAGTATCCATCACACAAACCTCTCCTTCAGGGGGGACAGTATCCATCACACTACCCTTGCCTTCAGGGGGGACAGTATCTAGTACTGTGGGTGTGTGTGTGAGTGTGCGTTTGAAACGCAAGTGTGAGTGTGTGTTCCAAACGCATGTTTGATAGTCGGTGTGGTGGTAGTGTGTTTGTTAATGCCCTTTACATTGAATACCTTGTTCCATAATCTTAACATTATCTGGCTTGTCAAATTCTTGCTCAATAACTCTTGACCAATCAAGACAATTCTCACTGTTTGCCCAGTGCCAGCAGGCCAATCAGGAAAGACCTCACTAATTTTTCTGTGCCAGTAGGCCAATCAACAAAGGCCTCACTGATTGCTCTGTACCAACAGGCCAATCAAGACATGTCTGTTTGCCCAGTGCCAGTAGGCTAAATGAGACATGCTTCACTGATTGCCCAGTGTAACAGGTGTTTTCTTTAAAACACCAATTCATACACTGTAGCTTATGGATGTTTTGTTTTGCTCCTTCAGGATTATGAGGACTTCTTCCAGGCTAAAGAAACAAACACTGTGTTTTCATTTCTTCGCCTCAACTCCCAACCCTCAGTGAAGGTACAGAAACCCACACCCCACCCTACCTACCCACCTTGATTTTGCATTACAATGAAATAATGAAGCACAAGTTAAAGGTAAATCTAATAAACGCCACATTCCCACCTGTGGTTTGAAACTGGACAACTGTGTTCTTTCAGAGTGAATGTTATCATCATACGCTTACAAATATTCTGAATTCATGCTTGAACCTTGGCTTGAGAATGATCTGGTTACTTCTCTGCAGGAAAATGTATATATGTAACACAACAGACCAGTGTTAATTATTCACTCTGAAATCGTAAATCTGATATATCATCAGATAGAGATTCCCAAATGGGTCATGGGTCGTGTGAGACATATTTTAGAATGTGGTTGAGGTGGAGGAGGTTCTGAACTGAGTTTACCTCTATCTTCTGCAGGCTTCTGAACCGTCGACTGTGTAAAGTGCTCCGTCTGGACCCGAGCACTGTGCCAATCACAACAGTTTTCCTGATGTATCACCCGAGAGCACTAAGAAATTTTGCCAAACACCTTAAAAAGATGCTGTCTACCAGGAGAGACCTAGCTAAGAGATTACTGCCACACACACACACACACACACACACACACACACACACAGAGTAGGTTAACAAAACACTACCTGTCCTGATGAGACCTGTTGAGGTTTCTCACTGTTATTGTCGTTGTTTATATTTATTACTGCTGCATGGCATCAGTCCAATCGCAATCACTTGGATGTAGACTGTTTTAATGTATGTATAACTATCTGTGTATAACTGGTGTATGACAATCACCATATCTGAATGGAAATTGGTGCATGACAATCAATGTGTGCATACCATACAGAGTTAGTACTGTGTGTAGGTTTTTGTATCGTCTGTCATTCTTTGGTGGAGTAGACATCAGACCTAGACATTACTGGGTAGGTTCAGCATAGCACAGCTGTGTGTGTGTTTGTGTGAAAGAGAGTTATTATGCAGTATGGAAAAACATTTCACTGTAGCAAATGGGGAAATACCTTTGGCTCCTGGTGTGCTGCTGTTCTTTAAAAAGCTTTGATGTGTGAAGGGTTGCGGGTCAGAGGTCCACGGCATGATCCTGTACAGGAAACACAATCCATGGACCTCACCACCACCTTTTCCACTGTTCCCCCCCCTGTGGGAGGGAGTGGGGGAACTACTCTAGTCTTTACCCTAAACCAACAAACATATTTTAGTCTTTACCCTATCCTAACGTATTTAGTCTTTACCATATACTAACACATGTATTTTATTCTTAACCCTATACTAATACATGTATTTTAGTATTTATCCTATACTAACAAACATATTCTAGTCTTTACCCTATACTAACAAATGTATTTTTGTTTTTACCTGATCCTAATAAACATATTTTAGTCTATACCCAACTCTAACAAATCAGACTCAGCTCACTAAGGCCTTGATAAGCTGAGTAGCGTGAGATGGGTTGGCTAAAACGCTTAATAATGTCTACAGAACTAGGTGAGAAATACTATAACACAATTACCTGTTTGTACTTTGTCGTACCATAGTGTTTAAAAGAAAGTTTTTATTCTATTGACAGAAACTTTATGTAGCTTACCTAAGAACACACTGCCTTCTCTGCTCCAAGTTTGTCTATAGTTTGTCTACATTTATATATAGAATTCTCTCTGTGAACAGTCCTGATGTCTTTTTGTAAACACTATCTCATACACCCTCCATTTGAGCTTGGTTTTATGTTAATGCTAGCGGTAATGCTAGCTCAAGTTAGTGCTAGCTGTAATGCTAGCTCGTGTTAACGCTAGGTGAGGAAGGACAGCCTGAGTGCAGCACCACTGCCTCGTACTCACACTCTCAGGTGACTGTTAGCATGCTCCACTGTGTACACTGTGACGTGGACAATGGTGAGAATTATGTTTATGTACAGCAGTGTATATGATAATGTGAAGAATTTAAACTGCTTTATGTTTGTGTGAAATTACTAACACTACACTACTCACACACACACACACACACACACACACACACACGTTTCCCTGTTGTCTTTGTCAGTCACCCTCTTTACGCTGCCTCTGTGTTTCATTAAATGATTTCACATGAGATCTGCATTGACATTTACAAATAACGTACCTGCAACCCACCCTGAGCACACAACTCCGTTCTTCACACTGCTGACTTGATATTCTCCTTCTTATGCACTTACATACACACCAAAACAACTGAACCGCCCCTCTTTTGATAAAGCAGATATTGTCAGCTCAACCCTGTAAATTTTTCATTCTATATAAGACTAATAAAAGTGAATGTGTTATAATTTACCCTTTGACTAATTTTTGCCTGATGGGTAGGATTAGTGTGTGTGTAATGAGTGGTGTTGAGTACTACACCCCCCATGTGAGAGAATTTGGGTTCCCTCACTTCAGGTTGAACAGGACGCTGAGCAAGACCCTTCCTGATACCGTCAATCCCGACACAGCAAGCACGTTTGTTTCCATGGACCAGCATAAATCATGTGAACTTTGTCTACACTCTTTATGGTTTAGATACACACAACTGATGACTGGGCATAAGTGTGGAGCATGAGTCATTTATACCACACTCCTGTATACCAGAACACTCCTGTATACAACACTCCTGTATACCAGAACACTCCTGTATACCACACTCCTGTATACCAGAACACTCCTGTATACCACACTCCTGTATACCAGAACACTCCTGTATACCAGAACACTCCTGTATACCACACTCCTGTATACCACACTCCTGTATACCAGAACACTCCTGTATACCACACTCCTGTATACCAGAACACTCCTGTATACCAGAACACTCCTGTATACCAGAACACTCCTGTATACCACACTCCTGTATACCAGAACACTCCTGTATACCACACTCCTGTATACCAGAACACTCCTGTATACCACACTCCTGTATACCAGAACACTCCTGTTTACCACACTCCTGTATACCAGAACACTCCTGTATGGCTTGCTCATTAGGGATCTGGACCCATACGATTGTAAAGCTGCTTTGTGACAACGTGTGTTGTGAAAAGCACTATATAAATAAATTTGACTTTGACTATACCAGAACACTCCTGTATACCACACTCCTGTATACCAGAACACTCCTGTATACCAGAACACTGTTGTGTGCTGCCATCAAGAGAATGGCAGAGTTCGGTGATTGTGAAGTAGTCTCGTCAGGCACTGTGAAAACTTGTCTTCTATTCTAACCTAAACCAAACACAATTTGCGTGTGTGGTAGGTGCATTACAGGTGACACAAAACTGTAGTGGACCAGTGGAGTACACCACCTTCTAGTATACCAAAGACTCATGGAAATGTGATTGAAGTGAGATTTATTGAATCCAAACAATGACACAGCTAAATTCCATGTGAAATCCTGTTAGGCACAGAGGTCATCAGTGTGACGTTTAACAGCAGAGACTTGCTAGGACTACATCTGTGCAAGAGTTGGAGGAAGCTGCTTCCTAATGAAAATCTTAAGAAAAAAACATAATTGTGTGTTCTCCTGACAACAGAATTTTCTAAGTAAATTAAAAATTTGACAGAATCCACAATGACATTTTGAAATTTGAAAATTACATTTGGCTTGTTCAAGAACTTGAAGAAACTTGAAGAAAGTAACAAAAACACTTGTGTAGGTCCAAACACCAACCATACCAAGATCATTCCATAAACACCACACTGCCAAGGAATACAAGCACTGCTATTAACACAACTATTCTACAACTCAATTTATAATCATATTCTATATATGAGAAATGACATTCAAATTGAATTTGAGAGAAAGTGGGAGTTACTGAGATTGCAGTGAAGTGTACAAGGTCTCAGAAGAAGCAGGTCATTTTGGACAAAGGTCCTTCATCAGTTGTGCAAGCAAAGTGCATGTGTGTGTGTATATATTACATTTTTCTTTTTTCAGGTGGCAGCTTTGAGGGGGGGGGGGTTTGTCTGTTGCATAAAGTGAATCCTCCTTCAGCTCTAGATTTTGAAGAATGCCTCTGCTTTGTTATCTTCCACTGCATCAAAGAATGCTTGAAAATCCTGCAATTTCACAGACAGAGAAGATACACTGTCAGAGAGGTTTTGGGGGCTATTCCACTGAGGACCCAGAGTCTGCAGAGGTTTGTAGAGAACCACCTCTTGTGCTAATAACCACACATCTGTAACCAAACTTGAGATTTTCTGAAAGTTTGGCCCATAAATGTGTACACACTAGGCCCCCAATTGCATAGTCCATCTTTTATTGCTTAAACACTGGACCTGCAAACAACAACCCTACCTACAATCTTTTAATAGCTTGCTAGGTGATAAGTAAAGCTAATTTGGCATTTCATCTAACATATACTAACAATTTACATATTCAAGAATCCTACCCAGGTCATCTTAAATCAGCTTACACATTGGAGAACAAGGACTGGAACCACACACTCAATAAAGATAATACACCTAATTAGCTCCCAGAATACAGATCACATGGAACAAATCTCTCTGCAATGGGGAACAATTCTCATTCAATTTTGGACAGAGAGATGATACCATTCCTGATCTGAATGGACGTTGGTCTGTGAGGCAAAGACATAAATGTCATGCCAGACTGCAGGCATGGTTCACTGCACTCTGACCACTAGTAATGTCTTTAAGGCTGTGTGTATGTAGTCTAGTGTTAACTCTCAGGGCAAATTTATAGGCCACATTAAACTTCAATATCATTTGGTGATTCACTATTATACATTTTTCATTATAATTTCATTTTAATTTAGGTTTTAGACTAATTGTGTAGAGTTTTTTTCATTCAACTTTCAGCAAATGAAAAGTTTTCATTGTGTATTTGATGGGTGGCTGAATCAGTTTTTGTTTCATGCTTGATAAAAGGGATGCTCATCTTAAGTAATGGCTACACAATGAAGTGAACGCACTCCCTCTGCACTGTAGAAGGGCCCAGGCCACCCCTAGCCCTGGATCCATAGCCCTGGAACACTAGCCCTTGATCCTTACTCTGGCACCCTAGCCCTTTGAACCCTACCCCGGCCCCCTTGTGCGAGCGCAGGAACACTCACCCCACAGTACTTGTCCCCGTTGAAGATCTGAGGGGGCAGAGCAGTGGAGCTGCCCACCTTTCTCCTCATCTCCTCCTTCATGGAAGGGCTCTGTGTGATGTCTATGGCACGATATATGATTTTCTTTGAATCGAGGAACTGGAAGATAGAGTTCTGTTGCTGCTTAAGCTGAGAAAAAAATCATATACAAAATACTCATTTCACCCAACTTTCAATTTACAAGAGTCTAGGTAACAATATGGGGCTTTCCAGAAAAACAGGAAACTCTTACATACCACAGTTTGTGTGATATTTGCAAAACAGTTTTAAAGTAAAAGGTACACATACAAGTCCACTGATTCCATTTTTTGCCTATCTTTTTGTTTAGGACAATTCCAAACCTATAAACTCTGTCCCGAACAGATGACACAGACTGCAACAGACAAGACTACACAAACAAGATCTTAAAGGGATCTTAATAAATATTATAGTATAGTAATAGTATAATGTAGTAAGAAAATAATGTTTTGGGGTTATGGAAATAATAATTAGAAATTAAATCATAATAAGAATTTAAATCATAAAGTGACTGAAAGGAACCGTATCTACTTTCATAGAAACAAACTAGTACACCTAGTCCCAATATATATTAAAATACATGAGATTCAATAACGTGAGTCCATAGGGTGTGGATAAAAATTGAGGAGTAAATACATTCATACTGTACCTCTCTAGAGCCACCGGCACTGCTAAAGTAGATTATAATGGACATTTCTGCAGCTGGAAGAACTGAGTTGGTAGACTCAGAGCAGGCGACCGTAGCAGTAGGCTGCAGTTGAGTTAGTGTAGGTGGGCGTGGGGAATGTACCTGAACACACTACTGCAGGACCAGGTAGGCAAGTTTTGACATGGCTCACTTCAAAGCCACACCTCGTGTGTCTACACAGAAATAAACACATACAAACTCAGACGCGTGCACACACCTCTCATAACCTCTTCTGTTAACGTGTCTGTGCTTGACTGAAGAGCCGTGTAGTGTAACAAGCACAGATGTGATCTGCGCACTTGTAGTGTCTTATAGCTATTACTTAAAAGTAAAAAAAAAAAACAAAAAAACTTTAAATTACTTTGAATTATTATTTCGTATCTTCTATTTTAATGTGATCTCGTTGTTGTATATACTCTATATTTCTTATTTTAACAAGAATAACATGGTTAGTAATACCAGACACTGCATTCAGGCTAGGTTACTATTTTCATTTAATTTTTAATTCATTATTATGTATGTCATATTTATACCTTTTTATTCCAACGTTGCATAGAAAAAAATGTAATCGAGGTCGCCACCTAGTGGTGGAAATAAATTATTTAAAAGTTTAAATAACAATTGTCCACTGTAACCATAAATATATGGCAGATGCTATTTGCACCCGGGTATATGCAGCAGTATGTGTTATTTGCACCCGAGTATATGCAGCAGTGTGTGCTATTTGCACCCGGGTGTACATAGCAGTGTGTGCTATTTGCACCCGGGTATATGCAGCAGTGTGTGCTATTTGCACCCGGGTGTACATAGCAGTGTGTGCTATTTGCACCCGGGTATATGCAGCAGTGTGTGCTATTTGCACCCGGCTATACGTAGCAGTGTGTACTATTTGCACCCAACATTTTGATTTATCAAAGATTAGTACTATTCTTTTGTGTTCCATTTTACTTACAAATTATTTTACAAGAAGTGAAGATACTTTTATTTGGGGTTATGGGGTAGACCTGTTTGAATTTTGTTTTTCACTTGTGAGTCTTTTTCTTTACCATGCTTAGAATTTAAATAGCAATTTAATTATCCTAAGTCGCTTACCGTTAATGGCAGTAATCACATGGTAAATACTACATGTAATATACACTGCCAGTGATAAATAATGTTAAAACAAAATGTAACACAAGTTAATATCTGTCTGTAGCACCCTGATATGTACACCACATTGTATGTGTCACGTTATGGTCCCCGACCCCTCCCTTTGGGCGTGTGTTTACGTCGTCTGCGTCAGTGGATCTCCGTGGGTGCGGTTGCGTCCTGTGATAATTCGTTTTACCTGTGGCTCCTCTCGTCACCATGTGGGGTTTATGTAGTTTGTCTATTTAATGTGCGTTCGCGCAGTGTCTTGTGCTCGTCGTTGTTTGAGTCTACGTGTCTCTATATGAGTGTTAAATGTGCACTGTCTGCGCTATATGTGTAAAGACAAATAAAGTAACGTCTGTAGTGAACAGGATTCTGTGTCTCGTCCTTCACCCAGTCGCCAGCGTTACAGTATGATGTATACAAATATTCTTCCTGCCAGTACATTATCAGCCTCTTTAATTTTATTTAATTTCACAGAATGCAGAAGACAGATTTGACTTTTTAATTCATTTTTTCTGGATGGTTTGTACATTTTTTAAAGAAATAAATTGGGGGTTTTATTATTTACATCATGTTTAAATAAATTTTAATTTTGTGCATTGGATGGTAGCCCTCTTCACTCCATAATCTCAGTGCTCTCTGGAATTCCTCACAACTGTCGAAGGAGTATCCTTCACAAATGTTCTTTAGCTTTTCTTCCTTCTTGGGAGAAAACACAAATATTAGCTTATATAAAATAGTCATTACATTATAAGTCTGGCATATTGACTCTGTCATGCAAAAACCTTAATTCAAAAGGACTGTACATCTTTTGTTATACACATTCATGTCCTTTGTGTGTACTGAAACAACACAAAAATAGAGAACAAAAAGACAAAATTATATAATTTTACACAAAACTCAAAAAATAGACTGGACAAAATTGTTTTTGTAAGATAGCAATGCGACTGTCACGTAGGGCTACACCCCCCTCTCTGTCACTTCGGGTTCCTGTCCTTGTGTCTGTGTTGTTCCCTGCATGTCTGTCTCCATGGTTTCCCCTCGTCTGACACGCCCGTGTCATCAGTGTCTTCACCTGTGTGTCTAGTTTAGTTCTGTGTATTTATAGTCCCAGTGTTTCACTTATCGGTTATTGTTTGTTTTGTTCTATTTGGTTAGTTTGTGCTCTTGTTATTCATGCTCTTTGGTCGTGTTGTGCTCTTGTTATTCATGCTCTTTGGTCGTGTTGTGCTCTTGTTATTCATGCTCTTTGGTCGTGTTGTGCTCTTGTTATTCATGCTCTTTGGTCGTGTTGTGCTCTTGTTATTCATGCTCTTTGTTCAGTGTTCTACGCTTCCTGGTCTGTGAGTTCTACTCATTTCGTTGCTCAGTCGTCTGTGTTTTCTGTAGCCTGATTTTCTAGTTTGTATGCGTTTACCCCGTGTTTGGTTTAAAGTGTTCGTTCGGTGTCTTAGTTTAATTCTTAGTATCGTCATGCCTGTTTATTTGTCAAACCTGGATGGCTCGCCCGTTATGACCCCTGCCTGTTTGAACGACTTTGATCATGATCATTCCTCTTAATAAATCTCGCTCTCCTCAGCGTTTGTGTCTGCCTCCAAGCTCTGTAGCGCCAGTTAGTGTTGCCACCTGTCCCGGTTTTCACGTCGCTGTCCCGGTTTGTCCCGGTTTTCCTTCTTTTTAATATTCGGTCCCGGCAAAAAATAAAAATCATTTAATGTCCCGGTTTTCACTAGGTTAGTTCAAACGACTATTTAGACTGTTTCTGCACACTTGAAATCTGTCTTTTTTTCTCGCTGTGTCCATTTTACACCCCCCACCCGGTAACACTTTACGTTCGCCACTATTATGCTCCTATTAGCTCAAAAATATATCAGTGTTCGTTGGATAATAATTCTCACACTATTTCTTAAATATATATCTTAAAATGTAAAGTTAAATTGAGTGATGGACCTTTTATACATAACTATTAACCAAATTCTGCATACCGTTTCCTACTGTCTCCGTTTCGGTTCCTTTGAATTTGCGCCTTTTCGCTCCCGCGCATTCATTGGTAGACATGCGCAGATGGGTTCGCTTTTTTTTTTTTTTTTTAATTAAGGGGTGAAAATAGCCTCGCTGTGTGGCAAATGCTACTTGTACCCGGGTGCAAATAGACACTCCGTAAATATATTTAGGTAAAATCCAATGTAACATTTCCTCGAGAGGAAATCACTGAAAGCGCATAAATATATATATAAAACTGCACTTCAAACGCGAGTAGTGGATTGTCAGGCAATCACCATGGACACCTTCCGGTCCTTTCGCCTTTTAAAGCAATGTTGTCGCGTGTATGACGTCCTCTTTACCCGCTGTCAGAGGGAGGATTGTGTGGGTTCCTTCATATTCTAAGACAATCTACACTAAATATCAAACATCCTCCACTAAAATGAGCCCGAAACGCAACGGACGCAATAAATATTAACGTGCAACTGTTTTTGTGTGCCCATTTCAGACGTTTGAGTCCAGCATCCATCGCTAATCTACAATGGCCGAGGAAGGGTGAGTGTGGCTCCTGCTAGCGCGACTTTAAGCGCTTTTATAGCGGGGAACGGGGCTGCCTGCGTCCGGTGACCTACACGGGGTGGTGGGGGTCGTGTGGTGTGTTTGTCGTGTTGCCTCGGCTGCGGTGATGAGTCCACATCTTTAGTCGGATACCCCTTCACTCCCTCCATGAGTGAGACGCGCGACCTGAGAGGCCGACGGCACCGACCGGGTGAACACGTGTGACCCGGCCGGGTGTGTGGCGTTAAAACCGAGATCTCTCTCGTCCCGCTGTCCCAGCATTGCTGCCGGAGGGGTGATGGATGTCAACACTGCCCTGCCCGAAGTGCTGAAGACCGCACTCATCCACGACGGGCTGGCCCGCGGCATCCGCGAAGCCGCCAAGGCTCTGGATAAGTAAAGACACTCTCTCCTCTCTCTCTCCTCGTTTAATATTGTGTATCTGGGATGATAACTTGGCTCCCTCTTCTGAAGCCTGTGTGGATATTCGCCATTCGTTACCCAATTTCTATCTGAGATACTCCATGGGGACCAGGGTAGCTTGAGTGGGTTGGTTGGGCTGGTGTTTCACGGGTCTCGTCTGTCTCAGGCGCCAGGCTCATCTGTGCGTTCTTGCCGCCAACTGCGACGAGCCCATGTACGTCAAGCTGGTGGAGGCCCTCTGTGCTGAGCATCAGATCAACCTCATCAAGGTACCGGCGGCTGGATGTTGATCGACTATGTACACCCGCTTACATTTTGCCATCAGACTGTACAATTCCTCTCTGGTGGCAGTGTTAATTTTGACAGCAATTTTAAAGTCTTGGTCTCTTGACTAATGCCATTTAATTTTAGTCATTGGAGTTGTTTTAGTCTAGTTTTAGTCAATTATATTATTAGAATTATTATCATTAGAATTTAATTGACTAAAATATAAATGGTGTAATAGTCATTATACACTTGCATAAAATGAAACATTTACTAACCAGTTACAGAATATTCTTGTTTAAATGCAATATACACAAACGGATTTCCAAACAACTTTATTTACCTGAACTTGTGCTTATTGAGCATAACAATAACAAACCATTGATGGCCAGTAGGCCCGCTCTACCTGGAAAAACATGGAGTTTATGAACAATGCATATTGCAGTCAATATAAAACTGGGTCCTGTAAAAACGGCAATGCCATAGCCTGCAGATGTTTTATTTGTCGTATTTTTCCCCAACATAATCGTCCCACGTGGTTTACACACCATCTTGTTTTTTTTAAAGGAGAAATGTCCATATATCGCTGCTCATCTTTCTCCCTGCTGACATTGTCGAGTTAACTTGGAGTGACTGACCACAGTTCACAGGCTAGTATGTTCTTCCCGGGTTCTGTGCGATGTGAAGACGTTAGTACTGATTGGACGGTTACTCGGTTTGTCCCACGCCTCTCCGTGTACACTAAAGTAGTTACGGTTGGATCTCTTAACTTATCCCTACCTTTCACTAAACTAAGCATTGTTTATATCCACTTATATAGTTTATCGTTTCGTTTTAGTCATGAAAAAAAGGTTCGTTGACGAGAATTATGACAAATTATCAAAGGAGGGATAACGGTAATGGAAGAGTAATGACCAACCACTTAATACAACCTGGACCGGACCAACACAACTGGACAGTGCAATAATGTGATAATGTGCAATAACTTTTAATCACTTGCACTCGTAGATAAATATTTTCGGTTTATATACATGCCCTATTCCTATTTATTCTTTATATTACTATTTTATTATCATCCGCATGTTGTATTATAATGAAGTTGCTGCTGGGTCAATAATTTCCCTGAACGAAACCTGGTTGTGATGCCCATCTCGATGTGGCTCCTGAGGGTTTCTGTGGCGATGGCTTTGCTCCACCTACTGGGCACAGTGAGGATAACTTCCTTTGTTATCCAAATTTTGCTGAGACACTAGCCCATGTGTTATAGAACCATGTGCTAAAGAACCATGGGCAAGATTGACACTGTAGCTGGCTGAATGTCCAGAGATGCCCTAGCAGTAAGTAATTAGGTGTACCTTGTGTCAATTGCTACAGCACATGGTAACCACAGACTATTTTGCAGTCTTTGTGCTGTCCGTCTGGGCTTGTGGAAGTTGGAGGGAATTAAAGGAAGAGCAGGAGTTCGGGGGTGCCCAGGTATGGTACTGCACAGCTGCCTACTGGGCTCGGATGTCGGATACTCTGTTTTGGTTCTCGTGATCAGATGTGAGGTCGGTGTAGGAGTAGGGCTGTCGCGGTGTAAGAATTTCCACTGCGGTAAATTAACAGGGCTCCACACCGCGATATGCGGTATTATCGCCATTTTTGTTGTTTTCACAAACATATCCTGATTTAAGTGCTATTATAAACACGTTTTTATTGCAGTTATTAAGAATATTATATTTTTATAACAAAGCCGACACAGTTGTAGGACAAATTAAACAGTCCTTATTGTTAAATGCAGAGCACGTAAGGCTAATGACGCGCAATAAGAACACTCCTTTACTCTTTCATGGAAACAAAGTCCAGCTTATAGCCTACGATTGATCTGCGCTGTGCAAAGAAGGCAAAAAAACTTGAGCACATGAGATCAGAATTCGTTTAAAAAAAAGAAGGAAAACGAAACCCTTCCTTTAGTAATAAAGTCTAGGTTTAGTCCGGCGTTATCATGTCCTTGTTACGTGCTAGGAAAACCAACATGTTCACCTTATGTGGTTTCAGAGAGGATCTAAGTGGGGTAACAATGTTTCCGGCAGCACTAAAAACTCTCTCTGGTGGTGTGCTCGTTGCACAAATACACATGTACTTGCAGGACACTTTAGAAAGCAGAGGAAATCTAACCTGGTTGTCGCGCCACCAGGCGATGGGATCTGCGTTAGGGCTCGTGCAGGTAGCTCGAGCTCGGCATGTGCGCGAGCTCTCTTAGGGCGTACTCACACTAGGCTCTGTGATCCGGGCACGGTTGCCTGCCGAAGCACGGTTCGTTTGGCTAGTGTGAGCGCTCCAACCGGGCCCGGATCAGTTAACCGTGCTCGGGCCCGCTTTGAAGAGGTGGGCCAGGGCACGATTCATGTGGACTCGGGCACGGTTCGCTTCTAGTGTGAGCGCTATCCGTGCCTGGGCCCGCTTGGTGCCTCGTCTAATTGGTTCATTTCGCTGGAACTCAAACATGACATCAGTGATGTGACGCTCACGTTAAACAGTCATAGCGGCAAAGCGATTAGCAGACAATCGTTGTGTTAAATTATCGATAAATCTGTGCTTGCACCGTGTTTCTGCACTCCCAAAACGACTCCAAAAATACAATAAAAAGAGAATCGTGAACTCTATAGTGTTGTGCGAGCGCGCTTTTTTTTCCAAATAAAGCGGCGTTGTGATGACGTAAGCGTGCTCGGGCCGGGTTGCTGAAGCGAGTGTGAGTGCAGGCCAGAGGGGGAGTGGGGAGGGGGGATAACCGGGCCCCAGCACGGAACCAGCAAACCGTGCCTAGTGTGAGTACGCCCTTAGTTTCCCCGTTTCACAGCAACCTTTCGCGCACAGATTTTGCATATTGCCTCGTCTAAATTGTCCGGCTCTATCTTTTCATTCGGTTGAAAGCTGAAATGCTCCCAAACTGGCGAAGTCACATTTGGTTTTGCGACCAGAGTAGCCGCAATTGTTTCCATAAAAAGGCCACTCAGAAGCAACGGATACGAACGTTTTTAAATAGTAATTAACATCCACCGCACACGCAGCGAAGTGGCTTACGTGTAAAACAAGAAGAACCTTGTGGAAAAAAAGAAAACACGAACATCGTGGTGTGACGGTTGCTTGGAATTCCCTGCGGTTGGCAGGTGAATATCGCGGTATTACAATATTGCGGTTATTGCGACAGCCCTATGTAGGAGCAACACCTGCAGGGCAGCCTGCTCTTCATCAGGCATGGACGGATGTACATATTGCTCATGTGTTCACAACAGTTGTGGATGCTGTGATTTAGAGTGCTGGTTACCTTTACGTTCATCTTGGTTTTTAAACTGGCAGCCTCTCTGCCTAACTGGACTTACCCCCAAAATAAAGACTCGGCTGTTCGCTGTAGTAGGCGATAAAGCAGCGCTGTCCTCATGTTGCCGTCTTCTCTCCTCACCTTTCCAGGTAGATGACAATAAGAAGCTCGGTGAGTGGGTGGGTCTGTGCAAGATCGACAGGGAGGGCAAACCCCGCAAGGTGGTCGGCTGCAGCTGCGTGGTTGTGAAGGTAAGACCTTTTGCCCCTTTGTTCCAGATATGGCGAGACTGTCCTGATATGGCTCCTGAGACCACAGGACCCTCCAGTAACGCCACGAAGGTGGCAGAGTTGGTTTTGAACGGGGCCATCGTAGTTGGGTGAGGGCTGCATGTATGTAACTATGGTAACTGCTGCCAGGTCAGGTCCAGGCACTGGCTTTCTGTGCCACGTGCCTGTTTGTTTTCATTCTGGCGAGAGAGAGAACCTGGATACAAGCCTCGGGATTAAACATAATCTCTGAGGTCCCTAGAAAGGTGACAGATGTGCATATGCACTTTATTCTTAAAGCGTGGGTCCTGGGTGTGGGGTGTGGAGAATGTTGGAGGAGACGACATGGGGGGGGGGGGTTTCTGGAAGGACGTCGAGTGCTGGGATATGAAGTGGACGGTGTCTTTTGTATGGGAGTTCCTCAGTCACCCGAGTGTGGGGTTTCCATACCTCAAACCTGTTGGGCATGAAAGGTTGACCCATGTTGCGTACTTTTCTTCCTGCAGGACTACGGCAAGGAGTCTCAGGCGAAGGATGTCATCGAGGAGTACTTCAAGTCAAAGAAATAATGGGCTGAAATAAACGTTTTGAAAAGATTTGTTCTAACGTCTCTCAATGTGTTAACTCTGTTGAAAAACTCAAGAATTCAGCTGCTTAGCTGGCAGTGCTGTGTAAACCCAGGTTGGTTAGTTATTCTGCGCTTGCTTAATACTCAGGATTTAAATTTCTGTATAATACTTTCCTCCACTCTTTGATCGTTCCTTCCTTCTTGGGTGAGATGGTTGATATACCTAAATTCAGCTCTTCGTATTACCCGACAATCCTAGTTAAAGTACCAGATGAAATGCTGGTGTCTGAACTGATGAGGTTGTTTTCAGTAACTGAGTTCATAAGTTCATTTGTCAGGCTATTGGAGTAGAAATGTTTGCTGAAAAGTATAGAATTGCATAGAAATGGAAGAGCGAAACTGATGTGGGAGCTATATAATATGTTATATACACAACACCTATAGGAGCTGTTTTCTCTGTTCTAAATCCATATGTGCTAAAGCTGGGCGTACACTGTACGATATTTTAAATCGTGTACTCGGCTCCAGCTCAAACTACGACTAAATCGCAGGGTTTAAAAGTTCACAGCTCACGTATACGACCCGACGCTCTCATGCGACCTGACTGCTCACACTATACGTCCTTACACCACATATCGGACTCTTGTATCCGGAACTGCATCATAAAAACGGGAGAGACGCTCATCTGAAATGTCCACAAAAAAACGCGCTGCCTTGGCAATTTGTGCCATTTCTGTGTCTAGAAACACCTAAAAAAAGGCGACGTGCATGAACAAAAAAATGGCTGGGCAGATGCGGGTTTTCACCTCATTCACTGAAAAAGTACCATTAACTTGTTTTATGATGTATATTTGCAACTAGCAATTATTGCTTGCTAATCAAACAATATTTCAATGATTTCATCAAAAAAGAAATTCACTCGCACATGCGCGCGCGTGCACACAGGATTTTACGTCCTCTTCTGCCGTTCGCGCATGCGCAGTGAGGTTGCGGAGAGTCGGCGCGTGGAGCTGCTTCAACAGTGCGATACTCTCACGAGGAGCGATTTGAATTTCAAACATGTTTGATATTCTTGCGACGCTGCGATTTCTGATCGGGAGTTGGTCGTGAGGTGTGAATCGCTCCTCGTTTACCTGTGTAAACTATACGATGCACGACACGCGATTGAGCCGAAACTCGGCCCGATCGCAAAAATAGTCGCACGAGTGAAAAATCGGCTGAAAATGGGCAAAAAATCGCACAGTGTACACTGTACGATATTTTAAATCGTGTACTCAGCTCCAGCTCAAACTGTACGACTAAATCGCAGGGTTTAGAAGTTCACAGCTCACGATTCATACTCACACTATACGTTCATGCGATCTCACGAGGAGCGATTTGAATTTCAAACATGTTTGATATTCTTGCGACGCTGCGATTTCTGATCGGGAGTTGGTCGTGAGGTGTGAATCGCTCATCGTTTACCTGTGTAAACTATACGATGCACGACACGCGATTGAGCCGAAACTCGGCCCGATCGCAAAAATAGTCGCACGAGTGAAAAATCGGCTGAAAATGAGCCAAAGATCGCACAGTGTACGCCCAGCTTAAGATGGAAGGGGTTCACATTCACATACAGCTAAAACATCCTATTTCTGGATAGGCTATCTACAAGATTTTGGAGTGGGGAATTTTGCTCTTTTATTAAGAGTTTGACTAAGTGACTGATTTTGTATGAGAGGCCCTGGCTCATGACCAGTCTAAAAAGTTCATCCTGAGGGTGTTTGATGGGTTTGAGGTCAGAGCTCTTTATGGGCCAGTCAAGAGCTCAAATATGCCTTTCTGGACCTTGCAACAGAAAAGGCTCTGACTGTTCCCACAAAGCCAAAGGTCTGGGTACGCTGAAGCATTAAGATTTTTCTTCACTGGAGCTAAATGTCATAGGCCAGACTCTAGCTATGGGGTTGTTTTTCCCCAGAGTTTTGTGATTAATCGATTAATTTGAATTTACATTTAAGGACGATGTGTTTTTATGAAAATCAAATTTTTTAGTTTTAGTAGTTCAGAGTGAGCTTAGTCCTCACACACAACATGACCGCGGAGGTTGTGCCCAAGAAAGGAGCAACTAGCTCCGTGATCTGGAGTTTGTTCGGTTTTGCGGCGTCAGACGTGGACCAAACAAGTCCTCGCTGTAAGGTGTGTTTGAAACCGATAGCTTCTAAAGGTAGCAGCACGACAAACTTATTTCGACACCTTAAACAGAAGCATGCAGCGGAGTGGGAGAAGTGCTGCACTAGCACACCATCCAAAATAAAACGACCGTCCCTGACACGTTTTCCAACTGTGTACCATATGATAAGAATGGGGCACGGTGGAAGGCTATCGCAATGTTTACTGCACATGGTACCCATACATACGGTGAAGTCAGGTTTCATGAACATGTTGAAAGTTATAGACCAAAAGTATGTGCTACCAAGCCGCAAATACTTCTCTGAAGTTGCCTTACCAAAACTGTACAACACACGCCAAAAAATCAGTAGAGCTGGAAAAGGACGTGTCGTATTATTCCCACCACTGACCTGTGGACCAGTCGAACACTGCAGCCCTACATGAGTTTAACGGTACATTTTATTAACGACACCTGGGCACTGCGAAGTAGCCTACCTGCCTCCAAACGGCGTACTTTCCCGAGGATCACAAGGGCGAAGTAATCGCACAAGGGATAAAAGAAACTGAACTCTTGGAAACTAGCCGAGGATCGACTGAGCTGTATGACAACAGACAGCGGCACCAATATGATCAAAGCTCTGAAAGACGAGTGGCCTAGTCTCCAGTGCTTTGGACACAGGTAAGAGTCTAGCATTCAAGTAATGCATGTCACAATTAATTTGATCAACTTACACACACACACACATACACACCGTATTTCTGGACTATAGAGCGCATCTCAATATAAGTTTAAAATAAATGCCGTTATAAGCCGCACCGGGTTAAAAGCCGCATATATCTACTGACCTGAATACATTTAACTGAACGGATCAGTTTCTGAACGGTGCCTGTAGCATTTCACGTGCGACAGATTTGACTTTCAGCCGGTGTTTCCATCACTCAGCGTTTCATATGTTAAACCATTCCTCCATTTATTTAAAACCAGTTTGCTCCTAGCACGAGATGAAGACTCTGACCTCGCCAAAACAATAAAAGGGACAATAATGAGTTACCTTGCTGACAAATACAGTGACCCTGTGCAGGATGAACTGCGGGACATGTCCTCACTGATGGACCCAAGGTTCCACACAAGCTACATTGATCCAGACAAGGTTGTCAAAAAAAGAGCTGTTACTGAGATCCTGTCTGCTGACATGAGTGCACCACAGCCTGATCCATCTGTTCTGGGGTACCAAGGAGAACCACAACCTCCACCCAAGAAGAAAATGACATTAGTGTACCGGTTGCCTCTTCGCCTCAGACAGAGGTAGAGAAGATAGAAACTGAGCTGGCCACCTACCTCTTGAGCCCAGAGGTAGATCCTGACACTGATCCACTTGAATGGTGGAAGCGCCATGAACCAAACTTCCCAAAGATGGGACATCTGGCAAAGAAATACCTCTGGATCCAGGCTACAAGTGCCCCCTCAGAGGGGGTCTTCAGTGTGGGGGGGGGGTTGCGTTGTTACATGTCACTGTGCAAGCCTCAAGCCAGAGGTAGTGGACAGACTCATCTTCCTGGCTAATAAATGTTTAAAAACACTGAAAAAGCAGGTTCTGTATGCACTATAGTTTATGATTTGTTTGTGTATTGAGGGGAAAAGATTCTCATTTTTGTATAACACTGGCACTTACTTAAAAGCTTTGTTTTGCAAGTCATGCCCAATGGGGAAAAGTATTTACTTAATAGCATATTAAATTGTATTTGTTTTCCATTTTGTCAGTTTTATCAAAAAGGGCACAATTTTATTTATTTTCCATTTATTTTTTGAGGGTGTGTATTTATTTATATTTTTAAGTTTGTTGGTGCATTGTGTCAGTGCTTAAATTATGTTGGAGAAAGCTTTCTAAAAGTTACTGGATGTTCACACTGTTTTTTACTTGTTTCCGTTTGCACTTTAACCCCAAAGGGGAAATTTAAGTGAAAACAAAACGAATAAAAACTTCCTCTACTTCCACCCCCCCTCCGTGCAGACAGGAAACAGTCCCTCTGCCATCAGACGTGGAGGTGTGTGATTAGTCCAGTGCACCAGAGTCCAACGGTAGCATGTTGGACACCTCTACGCTTGACATCGTGGTTGGTGATGTAAGGCTGGCATGCAGCAGCTCGGCCATGGAGGCCCACGTCATGAGGCTCACGGCTTTTGTGCTGCAGTTACTGAGTCGGTGTGCTACAGGTGACGCTGTGCATCAGCACCAAGCTGTCTGCCTCTTAGTGGCTGAGTTTCTGTGTCTCCTAACTGTTTCCACTCGCACTCGTAGAATATCTAGGAGGGAAGAAATCTCACACTGCCTTTCAACGGTGGCATCCAATAACGGTACAAAGCTGGGGTTCTGGGAGCTCTTTAGAACAACCCGTTCTTTCACAAATGTAAATGCAGATGGCATGGCTAGGTTTTTTTTATGGGACAATGGCAATGGAACTGAATAAAACACCTGAGTAAAATGACAGAGGTGTGTTCTCTGATAGTAGTGTGTGCTCTTCCCTGATTTGCGTAACCCACCACAGAAAACGCATACAGTGACTCCGGGTTTCATTGTTTTGTTCTGTTCATCTACATACATTTTCAAAATAAACAATAAACACACAAAACAGCTCATAAGGCACAACAAATCATTATACACATACTTCTTTGCCAAAAACTTACAAAAAGACAAAATGGAAAAAAAAAATTTTGCATTCGCAAAACACACAGCGTCTTTAATGTTTAAAACTAGTTACCATAAAATAATTTACATGAGTTATCGATCTATTCTAGACTGTGATTTTTGGGAGTACAGATCTTATTTGTTTATAGAGAAGAATCTGGAGAGGACACCGCAGCGTGAAGCTCTTCAGCTCTTGGAGAGCCTCGTGCGTGCTTTTGGGCTGAAGCACGGTTTACTTCCGGGTCACGTTAAGGTAGTGGACGCCACACTGGAGGTCAGTGGGCGTGTGATGTAAGACCTCTGTGAGCTCACGTGGAGCCCGTTCCCGCCCCCCCCCCCCTTTTCCAGACAGCCCAAGTCTTTTTAAGACAGTGCAGAGTTATCTCAGAAGCCAGAGAAACAATCAGAAAGACAAACGTCACAACACATACATAACAGAACCTAACAGGCGATCGCAGTGTACTGATGCTCTTTAAATAGTCGTACAAAAAGAGGCCTATGATACAGAGGGTTACAGGTACTCGAACTCCAGCGCTTGGTGCAGGGCGAGAAGATCCGAGTGACTGGATATTCGCCAGAACGGCATGTTGTGCTGTGGACACAGAGAAGGGCCAGTCAAACCTGTGTGTTTGTGTGTGTGTGTGTGTGTGTGTGTGTGTGTGTGTGTGTGTGTGTGTGTGTGTGTGTGTGTGTGTGAAGAAATGAAGAAACCTCCCCAGCCCTCCCAGTGTCTCAGCATGCTTCTATAAATCCAAATCCAGGATTACCCATGCAACACTTATGGCTACTCATACTGGGCTAATTTCACAGAGACTTATTCCTAAGGTCTGCTAGGTTGGCTTTAAATGTTAAATCTAATTCATAAAGTACCCTGCTGTACTTAGAAAGCCAACACCTTGTTACAGACAGGACAGACTGAAAACACATCAAGTTGTCTAATATCAAATATCAACAAAGGGCTTTTAAAAGGGCTTGCAAGCCATCATTCATTACGAATCTGACAAGAAAGCATTCAGCATAGGCAAGTCCATTTCCAACTTTACCTTCAAAGTCAGTAGTCAGGCAAAATGGCTTTAAACCATTCACAAACCCTTTATAGATACCAGCATGTGCACACTTCTCATGTAATTGAGAACATATTGTTGACAAAATGTGTCTAGAATTCTTTTATACATTCTCATACATGGAGGGAAAATGAGAGTTTGGACGCTTGTCTCGCGGAGCTTTCTAGAACAGAGGTATTCAACCAGACAGAGACGCTGCATAACAGGGGATACCCCCCACCATGCAACAGGCAGGGATACAGTGCACCGGCTTATTAAAAGTGAGTGCTGATTGGCTGCATCAGACGTCTTATTAAGGTGAGTGCTGATTGGCTGCACCAGACGTCTTATTATAGTGAGTCTTAACTTGCCACATCACATATGGATGGCATGCAGCAGTCTTGTGTTGATTAGCTCTGCTGTGGGACTACAGACAGCTACAGGCACCTGGCAGGCCGCGCCAGGAAAAGCGAAACTGGTTCGAGGGAAGCAAACGAACACACTGTCCCACCATCACCAGCGTTTAAACAGAAAACAGAGAGACAACACAACTCGAGCAAAACGAGCTGGCGGTCTAAGCTATGAGCAGCTAGAACACACAGGGAGGAGGTCCACGTTGGGAAAGGGTCACACACTGCTTCTGGGTCACCCGAGGGTCGTTACCTTGGTAGCGGCCTGCTCCTCTTCCACACCGTCCCCAATAACAACATACACTACCTTCCTGCCAAACCTTTGCATTATGCGCTCAAAGCAACTCTCTTTGCCTGCAATGTAAACAGGGTCAAATGTCAGAGGAGAAAGGTCGGAGGTCGGAGGTTACCTGGCTGGCCGCATGCTCCTCATCACGCCCATCGCCAATCACTACATATGTAATGTTAGTGCCAAACCTTGACACGATACGCTCAAAACAGCTCTCTTTACCTGCGGAAATACAGCAGTGACTTAAAGGTGTCAACGCACGCACACATCCCAGTGACACACAGATGACTGACCAGAGATGAGAGGAAAACAAGAGAAGACGGATGAATGTGAAGTGATAAGAGGTTGAGTGGGTGTGTGTGTGTGTGTGTGTGTGTGTGTGTGTGTGTGTGCCCAGGAGGGGGGATTTGGGGGGGGGGGGGGCTTCCAAAAGCATTGAAAAATGATATAGACTCATGCTGACACACAGACTTGTGTAGAAATCTCTCCATTTCCCAAACTCACATTTGTTTATGAGCCCCATGGCAACCTTAATGAGCACGGGGGAGTGTGTATGTGTGAGGAAGCTGGCTCTGAGTCAGAGGGGGGAGAGAGAGAGAGAGAGAGAGAGAGAGAGAGAGAGAGAGTGAGAATGCTATGAAACGATCCCTGAGCTTGCGTTCTTTTGAACATCTGTCTGTCATGGGAGGAACTAGACTCTTTATCCAGGGCTGGAATGGTCCAGAATGAAAGCTAATCAGCACGGCAGAAGAGGCCCGGTGTAGACGGCTGCGCTCGGGGCCCCAGTGTGGCCCCTAGCCTCTCTGACGACTCTCTCTGCAGTCATTCTCTACATTAAAGCTGATTGATGCTCGGGATTTACTGGAGCGTGCTCCGCCCACAGCTCCGCCCACTAGCTGACCCTTGGGGGAGAGAAGACTCTGTCATGTTGAGGAGAACGGAGGTCTCCTGGGGGGTCTTAGAGCAGCACCTCCACCCTGAACGACAGTGCGACTCCCCGAGTAGCTGTTTACGAAGAGGTGGAACGGAAGGGCCGCTTGCTCAAAGGGCATGCTGGGAAAATGGCACATGGCTTTGATCAGCCAATCACAATGAACTCCACATGGTCACAAAGAAGGAGAGAGTGAGATCGAGCCATGACCAGGTCAGCATGATCTGTTTTGATTTATGAGTCAATGGTAGGACCAGAGCCAAATCCTGTTACACACACACACACACACACACACACACACACACACACACACACACACGCACAAACACACACACACGCACACACACACACACACGCACAAACACACACACACACGCACACACACACACACACACGCACACACACACACACACACGCACACACACACACGCACAAACACACACACACGCACAAACACACACACACGCACAAACACACACACACACACACACACATTCCACCACAGATGCCCTCACACTGAACTTAATTTACATTGAGAAACTGTGTCAAACTGAGCAAATCTAAGAGGATGTAGAATGAAGTAGAACGTAGAACTTGTTTAAGGATGCAAGTAACACTGTTCATGTGTGTGATTAATCATGGTGCTGATAAATAATGCAACAAACAGCTCTTCCTATGTGTGTGTGTGTGTGTGTGTGTGTGTGTGTGCATAAGGGGTGGGGGTGAAGTGCTGGTTATTTTTTGTGATGAAACCTGCCTTACGTAAAACCAAGTAATTGGTTTTAGTCTGCCTGTATTTGAGACAATGTGCAGCTGTGATTGTCCCTGTGTAATTGTAATTCTAATTGTGGGTGTAATGTGTAGTGGATGTGAACGATGTCTTGTGGCTCACCAATTTTGGTTGCGCTGTAGATGTTTTCAATAGGAAACGCAGAGCCCAGGCTGTACAGCAGCACTTTAGCGAGAGCTGGTATTAACTGCGTTGTGGTCACCAAGACATTAACGCAGTTACTCCTAATTAAAGGGGAAAAAACAAAATTTCAAGTCAGTGTTAGTCTATCAGTGAATGTACTGTATGAGAGAGATGATGTCATAGTGGGCGGACCTGGAGCTGATGATTGACAGGGACTTGAGTGCAGTGGTGAGCCATGAGTCCGTGAGAGCCTCAACCTCTGCTCTGAGCTGAAGCCACGCCTCCCTCTTAGCTGGCCCCAGGAGCCCTGTGACATCATAGCCAAGAGACGACACATCACACCACACTCTTCAAAGACTCCTCAACATAACCAAACACTGTTCTACAGAAACAACAATCCCTTCCCGGTGTTCCAAAATCACATGTGTGAGAGACAGACAGGCCCTCCTGGACAGACCCCTCTCCCTGGACAGGTCCCCTCTCTACAGTTCACATTTTTTTACATTACATTTTACATTTTATGGTATTTGGCAGACGCCCTTATCCAGAGCAACTTACATATTATCTAATTTTTATACAAGTGAGCAATTGAGGGTAATTGAGGGTTAAGGGCCTTGCTCAGGGGCACCTCAGTCATGGCCTCAGGTCTGGGAATCGAACCCACAACCCTCCGGACACAAGACCAGTTCCCTAACCACCAGGCCATGACTGTTCACAACTTTGCTTGTTTGCAAGCAGTAGCACATGGTGGAACAGGCATACTAAGAAGGCCTCAACAGCCCGGTGATGTGTTCACCTCCCTGGGGAACACTCCGGGACACGGCGCCTGGCAGACGTGTGGTGGGAGGCCAGATGGTCTTACCGCCCACATTGTTTTTATACGTGCAGTACAACTCCTTCACTCTCCTGTAGCGGAAGGCTAACTTCCTCATCCAGTCCACTCCGCCCCTGACACCTGTCGCTAGGCAGAGGCTGGCGCTGGTCGCAGCTGCATGGAAGCCATCAGTGGCAAAACTGTAAGTACTGTCGATAATAACAACAACAGCCATGTTTTAAAGAGCCACGGCACACCGGGGTAACAAGAGAAAGAGACAATTCAACGCTCGACGTGTCCGTTACTACGGCATTCCATGTTATGTGAAGGGGGCGGATATGTGTAGTGAGGGCGATCCATCTAGCAAACAGTACATTGTTGTGGGTGTGTGTGCTTAGATTTTACACAGTGAAAATGAATTATAATGTATGATACGAGTGAAAGTGTTTTGAATGATGCAGCTTTGTGTGTGTGTGTGTGTGTGTGTGTGTGTGACTCACCTAAGGTCCTGTCCATTATCGTCAGATGACACATCATCAATGTGTACTTGATCACACTCCTGTAAAGGAAACACACGCACGCACAGACTCATATTACCATGGGAGAGTGTTGTGAAATTTAAATCCACCAGGGGGCAATAAAAGCTCAGAAATGCATGTCTGCCATACACACTGGCATTTAATCTAAGAGCAATTCTGAAACAGACCAAACAAAGGGAGCAGACTGACACACCCCAAACCAAGCACACACGGGAGGGGGGGGATTACCTCCAAGTCGTTAAAGAAGAGATGTGTGTCTGCCAGATTAAAGATCATCTCCTCCATCCTCAGTCCCAGGGTCACAGCTAACGGAGCATCCTACACACAGACCTTTACTATCACCTTTATCAATACAAAAACACCAGCCATATAATATTCTTCATACATGCGAATGAGGCATGTGAGTGTGTGTGAACATGGCCATGAGTGTTGCTGACTACTAGAAGGATCTCTGTCTACCACCGTCTCTGTCTACCACCGTCTCTGTCTACCACCGTCTCTCAGCCTTATCAGAAACATGCTGTCAGTGGCTAGGACAAGAAATGAAAAAATGTCAAGAGTTCCTAGTTGTGTCATTTTCAATCACACACACACACACACGCACACACACACACACACACACACACACACACACACACACACACACACACACACACACACACACACACACACACACACACACACACACACACACACACAGACGATGACAGAAAGTCAGCACTTGTTGCAGCCTGTCATACCCGTACTCAACAGAAATACACACATTTAAAAAAAAAGGAAGAAGAGAGCAGGGTGGAGAGGTGGAGAGGTGGAGAGGTGGAGAGGTGGAGGAAGAGTGGAGAGGCTGGGGGAGGAGCAGAGTGGGTGGTTGAAGGGGGCAGAGCAGGAGAGAGGGGGAGATTCTCAGCTGTAAAAATCATCACATGTGAGTTGTCTGCCTGGATGCTGATTGGCTGAAGTATGGAGCCAGAATAGAACACGCAGTGCGTACATTCATACGTGTGGCCTGGCCTCTCTATCTCCACGCCTTGCGCGCACGCACGCACACACACACACACACACACACACACACACACACACACACACACACACACACACACACACACACACACACTCAAATACACACACACACACACACACACACACACTCAAATACACACACACACACACACACACTCAAATACACACACACACACACCACAAACATACACGCACACACACACACACACACACCACAAACATACACACACAAGCACACACACACACATGCTCAAATACACTCTCACACACACACACACACACACACACACACACACACACACACACACACACACACACACACACACACACACACACACACTCAGACTCACACACACTCACACACTCAAACACACACACACACACACACACACACACACACACACACACACACACACACACACACACACACACACACACACACACACACACACACTCAAACACACACATTCAGAACTCACTCATGCACACATAAATCTTCCTTCTGAAGATTATATTCTGGTGGAATTTGGCATTCACTGGTGTTTTAAATCACGATCATTTGCAAGTTCACATTTGTAATGAAACCAATTATTGTAATGTAAAACTCAAGGATATGAGAATGCAAAAACCCAGTATAAACAAGTTTAAGTGTGTGCATGTGTGTAAAAGAATGTATATATCTGTAAGGGTGTATATGTGTGTGTGTGTGTGTGTGTGTGTGTGTGTGTGTGTGTGTGTGTGTGTGTGTAAAAGTGTGTGCGAGCAAAATGTGCTTGGCGCGGCCTGGGTTTGACTCAGGGCCTAAGACCGGAGGGGTCTTGGTGGTCACAGTGCTGTCAGAAATAGCCCGTCAGTTGGGATCATATGCAGCTGTCTCCGTCTCTCTCAGAGACGCAAAGACAAGAAGCAAGTGAAGGTGTGAAAAGAGGGGGGACACCCCATACGTCCCCCCGGGGCAGAGACAGCACCGTTGCCAATGGCTACATGCCGTTCTGCTTATATTCCCAGAGGACAGACAGGGCGGACACTCATTCTCATGCCTGTCACGTGAAATTATTATTTAATTTCAAATAAATGTAGCACATCCAACAGCTCAGGGCAGACGCTGCACCCAGCTAGGAGCTGGAAGATTAGCCAGAAGTCTAATCTTAACGTCGGAGAGTTTCGATGTAAACAACGGCTGGAGCAGAAAGAGGGGAGTGTAAGCTCGGAGAGGAAGAGTACCTTGCCATACTTCTGTGCATACGATCCAGTGAGAAGTGAGTGAAAAACAATTATGGTCTCATCCAGATCCCAGACAAAGACTCGCTGTAGAACACACACACACACACACACACACACACACACACACACACACACACACACACACATTACCTTGAAGGTTATACCTTAATCAAAATTTATCCAATTTTATAAGATTCATGTGTACTATATCATATTACAGTTACGCTTGTGTGTGAATGTGTACCTCTAAATCACTATCAGGTGGTGGCGAGGGGTTGTTCTTCCTGCCCCGCCCCCTGGGCTTGGCCCCGCCCCCACGGCACGTCCGGTCCTCCAGTTCCTTTATGGGCGTGGAAGGACTCTGTCCTGCCTCAAACTCACCTGGATACAGGTAAAACACAACAACCGAATGTACTTAAGGATAGCACAACCACACACCACAGATAACAGTGAGGTAGGACATAGACGAGTGTGTAGGTGTGTGTAGGTGCGAGGAGGTGTGTAGGTGTGTGTAGGTGTGAGGAGGTGTGTAGGTGTGAGGAGGTGTGTGTAGGTGTGAGGAGGTGTGTAGGTGTGTGTAGGTGTGAGGAGGTGTGTAGGTGTGAGGAGGTGTGTGTAGGTGTGAGGAGGTGTGTAGGTGTGTGTAGGTGTGAGGTGGTCTGTAGGTGTGTGTAGGTGTGAGGAGGTGTGTAGGTGTGTGTAGGTGTGATGAGTTGTGTTAGTGTGAGGAGGTGTGTGTAGGTGTGAGGAGGTGTGTAGGTGTGTGTAGGTGTGAGGAGGTGTGTAGGTGTATGTAGGTGTGATGAGTTGTGTTAGTGTGAGGAGGTGTGTAGGTATGTGTAGGTGTGATGAGTTGTGTTAGTGTGAGGAGGTGTGTGTAGGTGTGAGGAGGTGTGTAGGTGTGTGTAGGTGTGAGGAGGTGTGTAGGTGTGAGGAAGTGTGTGTAGGTGTGTGTAGGTGTATGTAAGTATGTATGTATTGGCCACGAAACAGCCAGGGACTCTAAAACCATGCTAAACTCAGGACCTCCAAAGCCTCATGGTGATTGGCCAGTGCTCACCTGAATGCAGTTCAGGAGCCTGTCCTGTGATTACAGGTGTGGGCTCTTGCAGCTGGTAGCTGGAGGTAGAGCCTGTGTTGTCCAGCGTGCTGTTGGACGTCATATAAGACCCATAGGAGGAGGCGGAGTAATACTGCGCATACTGATTCTGCCCAAACGCTGTATATCCAGGATACTCCTGTGAGTTAAGGAGACACATACAGATCACAGCAAATCAGAACACAGTCTGATCTGATAACGAGAAATCAGAACACACTCTGATCTGATAATGAGAAATCAGAATACACTCTGATCTGATAACGAGAAATCAGAACACACTCTGATCTGATAATGAGAAATCAGAACACACTCTGAGAAATAAGAAAATGAGAATGAGAAAAATCTGCACTGATGACAGAAATTGGCTTTATTTGGAGAAAAACAATGATTAGAACATGGTTAGAAATCACCATAAACGATACTTGAACAACAGGTAATTATACTCCAATTCTCACAAAAGGTTAATAGATAAACACAGACAGACAGAGGATGTGAAGATCTGAGGGTTCATGAACACAGATCTGAGCATCTGCTAGGAGGGTTCATGAACACACACAGAAGATCTGAGGATCTGTTGGGAGGAGTTATGAACCCCTTGGTGCTCCTCTATATGTGAGTGTTTTTTTTTAACCACAACACCCCCCCTCCTCCCCCAGGGCCAGATGGGTCTTTTAGAGGACCTGCCTCTAAAACTGTCACCAGCTCAGTCACTCAGTCTGTGGATGGTGCACAAAATGCTTTCAGGAGAACTGCTCATCCATCTTTCCATAGACACAGACACTGTACATGTGTACTATATAATTATATACTTATATTCGTACATACATACTGTACATATGTCTATTTTATTTACACATCACAGCAGAATGTGTAAATGTTAATGCTTCTTCCTAATTTTACTGATGTGTGTGTGTGTGTGTGTGTGTGTGTGTGTGTGTGTGTGTGTGTGTGTGTGTGTGTGTGTGTGTGTGTGTGTGTGTGTGTGTGCGTGTGTAAAAGTACCTGTTGTGTGCTGAAGTTGGCCGGATTGGCAACAGAGTTATTGGAGGTGTACAGACCAGGAGAGGGTGTAAACCCTGATGCTGGGGGAGAGAAGGAGATAGGGAAGAGAGAAGAAGAGAGGGAGAGAACAAATGAGAGAGAGAGAGAAAGAGAGAGAGAGAGAGAGAGAGAGAGAGAGAGAGAGAGAGAGAGAGAGAGAGAGAGAGAGAGTCTACTTGTGGTAAATGTAGTCACACCAGGTCAATGCTGTTGGCAGTTTCACATTTTCACATATGCAGTCCAGCCATGGTGCTGGTAAACTATGGTCAGGTAGACTTACCTGGCATCTGATAAGGTGAGTAAGCTGTCTGTCCAGGCTGGGGGGCGGGGGAATCCAGTGCTGTAGCTGAGTCCTGATTGGAGGGTGGACTGTGTCTGGGACAGTCCCCCTTCTGTCTTTATCCCTGGTAACATCACCCCCAAATCTGCTGAAAGTGCAGACTAGATGAAGACCTCCAAACACCCAGCAGTGACATAATCAGACTAGATGAAGACCTCCAAACACCCAGCAGTGACATAATCAGACTGGATGAAGACCTCCAAACACCCAGCAGTGACATAATCAGACTAGATGAAGACCTCCAAACACCCAGCAGTGACATAATCAGACTAGATGAAGACCTCCAAACACCCAGCAGTGACATAATCAGACTAGATGAAGACCTCCAAACACCCAGCAGTGACATAATCAGACTAGATGAAGACCTCCAAACACCCAGCAGTGACATAATCAGACTAGATGAAGACCTCCAAACACCCAGCAGTGACATAATCAGACTAGATGAAGACCTCCAAACACCCAGCAGTGACATAATCAGACTAGATGAAGACCTCCAAACACCCAGCAGTGACAAAAAATCAGACTAGATGAAGACCTCCAAACACCCAGCAGTGACATACTCAGACTAGATGAAGACCTCTAAACACCCAGCAGTGACATAATCAGACTAGATGAAGACCTCTAAACACCCAGCAGTGACATAATCAGACTAGATGAAGACCTCTAAACACCCAGCAGTGACATAATCAGACTAGATGAAGACCTCTAAACACCCAGCGGTGACATACTCAGTCCTTACTGCAACAGCAGCAGAAGATGTCAAGGTAGTGTTAAAGCCGTGCATTGTGGGTAAAACAGCTATTTTTTTTTTGTTTTCTCAGTTGTTGCTCACGATGATTAAAACTACGATTATTATTATTACAGAGATACAGCATGTAAGAGGAGAGTACCATAGGTAGAGAGACCGTAGGGTTGTGAGGTTTGGGAGTAAGGCGTGTACACCGTCGACTGCTGCATGGTGCTGAACTGGGATTGGCCAGTGTAAGGAGACATGGGTGGGGCCACAGAGGTGGACAGGATGTGGGGGTAGGGCCTGTCAATCAAACAGATGACAATGTCAGGACACTGAAGAGCGTTTGCTGGAATGGATGAGAAGTGTTGGTGTGTGTGGCAGTGTGTTGGTGTGTGTGGCAGTGTGTTGGTGTGTGTGGCAGTGTGTTGGTGTGTGTGGCAGTGTGTTGGTGTGTGTGGCAGTGTGTTGGTGTGTGTGGCACTGTGTGTTGGTGTGTGTAGAGATGTGCCGTGAGAGTGGAGATGTACCACAGCCTCAGGGCCACACAACATGACAATAGGTGAAACTAATGTAACTGAGAATGTGTGTGTGTGTGTGTGTGTGGTGTGTGTGTGTGTGTGTGTGTGTGTGTGTGTGTGTGTGTGTGTGTGTGTGTGCATGCATATATGTGTGTGTGTGTGTGTGTGTGTGTGTTTGTGTGTGTCCATGCATATGTGTGTGTGTGTGTGTGTGTGTGTGTGTGTGTGTGTGTGTGTGTGTGTGTGTGTGTGTGTGTGTGTGCATGTGTGTGTGTGTGCGTGTGTGTGAGTGTGTAGGAACTCTTACTTTGAGGGGTAGAGAGGAGGTGAGTACTGGTGTCCAGGACGCGGACTAAATCCGCTACTGGTTATAACTGCAAATAAAAAACATATTACAAGTGATATCAGTTTTAATCCATAAATCATTTTACACACACACACACACACACACACACACACACACACACACACACACACACACACACACACACACACACACACACACACACACACACACACACACACATACAGCAGCTGGAGCTGATTCAGTAAAAGCAGAAGAACAAAATAACAGGAACCATCATCTGAAAATGAAACATCCTTCAACAACACACACCAGCTCCCCTCACCTCCTCTCTCCTCCCCTCAGCTCCTCTCTCTCCCCCTCTCCTCTCCTCTCCCCTCACCTCCTCTCTCTCCCCCCTCTCCTCCTCTCTCCCCCCTCTCATCCCCTCACCTCCTCTCTTTCCCCCTCTCATCCCCTCACCTCCTCTCTCTCCTCCTCTCCTCTCCTCACCTCCTCTCTCTCCCCCGCTCATCCCCTCACCTCCTCTCTCTCCCCCTCTACTCTCCTCCCCTCACCTCCTCTCTCTCCCCCTCTCCTCTCCTCCCCTCACCTCCTCTCTCTCCCCCTCTCCTCTCCTCCTCTCTCCCCCTCTCCTCTCCTCCCCTCCTCTCTCCTCCCCTCACCTCCTCTCTCTCCCCCTCCTCTCCTCCCCTCACCTCCTCTCTCTCTCCCCCTCTTCTCCCCTCCCCTCCCCTCTCCTCTCCTCCCCTCACCTCCTCTCTCTCCCCCTCTCCTCTCCTCCCCTCACCTCCTCTCTCTCCCCCTCTCCTCCCCTCACCTCCTCTCTCTCCCCCTCTCCTCCCCTCCTCTCTCCTCTCATGTCAGATCGTTCCTACTGTTCCTACCTCTCCTCCTTACACACTATTAAGATATCAGGCCCCTCTGTCAGCTAAATCTTCAGCCACAGCACCCTCTCTTACTGTGTGTGTTGGTGTGTGTGTGTGTGTGTTGGTGTGTGTGTTGGTGTGTGTGTGAGTGGGCGTAATGTGGCTAAATAAAGAGCTATTGCTGTTCTGATGACGTTAACCCAAGGACAGTATAAAGATTGAAGGCTCAGAGCTTTCATCAAGTTCCATAGCAGATTTACACAAGGTTCTGTGTGTGTGTGTGTGTGTGTGTGTGTGTGTGTGTGTGTGTGTGTGTGTGTGTGTTTTCATATGTGTGTTTGCATGTGTGTTTATGTATCTGTATGTGAGTCTGTAAGTGTGTCCCTGCTTGCATGTGTAGGCTACTGTGTTTGTGCATATGTGTGTATGTATGTTTGTGTGTATATGTACACTCACCGGCCACTTTGTTAGTTACACATTGCTAGTACCGGGTTGGACCCCCTTTTGCCCCTTGTGCCTTAATCCTTCGTGGCATAGATTGAACAAGGTACTGGAAACATTCCTCAGAGAGTCTGGTCCATATTGACATGATAGCATCACACAGTTGCTGCAGATTTGTCAGCTGTACATCCATGATGTGAATCTCCCGTCCCACCACATCCCAAAAGTGCTCTATTGGACTGAGATCTGGTGACTGTGGAGGCCATTCGAGTACAGTGAACTTATTGTTGTGTTAAAGAATCCAGTCTGAGATGATTCACGCTTTATGACATGGCGCGTTATCCAGCTGGAAGTAGCTATCAGAAGATGGGTACACTGTGGTCATAAAGGGATGGACATGGTCAGCAACAATACTCAGGTAGGCTGTGGCGTTGACACGATGCTCAGCTCTGACCCTGCCATCCGAATATCGCAGCAGAAATCGAGACTCATCAGACTGGACAAAGTTTTTCTTCTATTGTCCAGTTTTGGTGAACCTGTGTGAATTGTAGCCTCAGTTTCCTGTTCTTAGCTGACAGGAGTGTCACCCGTTGTGTCTTCTGCTGCTGTAGCCCATCCACCTCAAGGTTCGACATGTTGTGTGTTCAGAGATG